>NC_052151.1:190012831-190302477 GCF_902713615.1 Scyliorhinus canicula
CCGGGTCAAGGACCATGTTAAAGTCCCCCCCCCCCCCCCCCCCCCCCCCCCCCCCCCCCCCCCCCCCCCCCCCCCCCCCCCCCCCCCCCCATTATTAGCCTGCGAGAGTCCTGGTCCAGGATCTTCCCCAGCACTCTTTTAATAAAGTCCACGTCGTCCCAGTTCGGGGCATATATGTTCACCAGCACCACTCTTCTCCCCTCCAGTCTGCCCCTTACCATCAGGTATCTGCCCCCCCTATCCGCGGCTATGCCCTCTGCCTCAAATTGCACCCGCTTGTTGATCATGATTGCCACCCCCCTGGACTTCGAGTCCAAGTCCGAGTGGAAGACCTGGTTAATCCAGCCCTTCCTTAGCCTGGTCTGGTCAGGCACTTTCAGATGTGTCTCCTGCAACATAATTACGTCCGGCCTCAGAGCCCGCAAGTGCGCGAACACCCGTGCCCTCTTAACCGGCCCATTCAGTCCCCTGACATTCCAGGTGATCAGCCTGATTGGGGGGGGGGGGGCCTCCAACGCCAGTCAGCCATAGCCTTTCTCGGGCCGGCCCCCGGCCCGTGCGTCGCGCCATTCTAGGCCCGCCTCTTGGCTGCCTCCACCCTCGACCTCCTTCCCACTTCCTACTTCAAATCCCTCCCACGTCAGCAGAACAACACCCCCCTCCCCCCCCCCCCAGCAACATCCCCAAGTATCCCCACCCGCGCCACCCATTGGCTGTATTCTCCCCCCCCCCCCCCCCCCCCCCCCCCCCCCCCCCCCCCCCCCCACCTGACTCCCTTGACTAGCCAATCTGCTAGCCGGTGACTCATCACTCCGGCGCCCCCCCTGTCTCATTCCCATTGTTTCCCCGTCCTCATCCCCACTCCACGGCGCCCCGTCCCCCTCTCCAACCCGCTGGAGCAAACTCACTGGCACAGGAAGGCATGAACTTCAATACAACAAAAACCCCCCAACCCACGTCCTTAACCCCCCTCGCTGACCAGCCACCCTTGGTTACCATACCGGCTCCAGTGTACTCAGCGAGCCCCACAAAAAGTTAAAATCCACACGAAAAGGAAAAAACAGAAAAAAGAGGAAGACAAAAAAAAAAACCAGTAACCAAAAACAAAGGGAAGAATCCCAACTGTCCCGCATGGCACCTTTAGCCCAGCAAACTGTTGAACAGCGGTCCAGGCATATTCGGCATCCCTTCATACGATAGTTCTCGGGTCCTAATTTGCGCCCGTGGACCTCTTTTCGGGACCAGCCCCTGATCCCTCGTAAAGTCCATCGCTTCTTCAGGCTCGGAGAAGTAGTGGTGTTGACCCTGATGCGTGACCCAAAGACGGGCCGGGAACAGCAGACCAAACTTCACGTGCTTCTTGAACATCACCTCCTTGACTCGCCACCGAGCCACCTCCTGGCTTAGGTCCTGGTATATACGGAGAACACTGTTGTTCCACGTGCTGCTCCTGGCGCTCTTCGCCCACCGCAGCACCCGCTCCTTGTCAATGAACCTGTGGAACCTAATCACCATCGGACGGTGAGGCCCCCCCGGCTGCTCCTGCCTCACCTGCACTCTGTATGCCCCCTCCAGCTCCGGCGGTCACAGCAAGGGGCCTGCCATCAACAGGCCTGCCACAAACGCTGCAGCATCAGCTCCCTCAGCCCCCTCCGGGAGGCCGATGATCCTCAGATTATTCCTGCGAGCTCTATTCTCCAACTCCTCCACTCTGTCCAGCAGTCTTCTTTGCCGCTCCTTCAGCCCGTCGATTTCTACCGCCGCAATCATCTGCGCATCCGCCTGCTCCTCCACCGCCTCTCCCAGCTCCTTAACTTTTACATCTTGAGCATCCAGCCTCTGATTCAGCTGATCCACTGCCTTCTGAAGTGGGTCCAAGTTGTCCCGCTTCAGCGACTCAAAACTGCTCTTCATCACTTCAGCATGTTATCCAGCGCCTGCTGGATTGCTGAGTCCGAGGTCCGTGTGTCCGCCATCTTAGGTTCCAGGTCAGCTTCCCCTGCTCCTTGCCTTTGTCCCTTTCTCTCTCTCTTCCTCTGCTTCCTGGACTCTCGCGGTTCCATGCAGTGCAGCCTGCTCCCCCGCACATCCGCGGCCGCCTTTCTGCCGCTCCGCAGTCCCACTATCGCGGGGAATCAGCCCCTAAAGCCCCGCCGGAGTGAGAACCCGCCGAATGTGCGGCTCACTCGATCATCGCCACCACCGGAAGTCCAGCTTGTGGCACAGTACTTTAACCCAACCCTGTCAGTGATCATTCAAAGATAATGTTTTAATATGGAGGAGAGAACCCCGATGAGTCAGTCAGTGAGTCCATAACAGCTACGGAAGACAGTGAGTTTTGTGGGTATGGAACTTCTTTATGAGATAGGTTCCGCGAGCGTTTGGTCTGTGATATAAATAATATGGAAACACATTAAGAATCTTTTGGACGAAATGTTTGACCATTCAACAGGCACTGCAGATCTCCCGGGAAAGCGTGGAACACGGCGTTCATGAAATACAAAGAATGGAGGTGAACGTTTTGGGATGTCACCCCTCACGTGGTATCTCCACAGTCCGGGCCAAACGTTGCAGTGACTCCGGCCTCTGGGTGAAAAGTCAGTCGCCAAGATATGTGATGTCACCGGACTATCTGAAGGCTATTCTGGTGCAACGTGTGCTCGCCGGACTAGGTGCACTCGCAAGCAGCGGGAGGGCCAGCGGTACAGGCACCCAAGTCAAGGTAGGCGTCAGCCCCAGCCCCAGGGCCGGGCCTTGCATCTATGTGACCCAGAAGAGGCTCAGGATGAGACTGAGGTGCAGCTGAACTGTTTGGCATTGTCTGAGTGATATAGGTGAATAGAATTTGATAGGGGAGCTGCCATTTCTGTTATGGCATGCATCTTTAGTCTTGTAAAACAAAGTGTGCAGACTTTGACTCTGGCTGACACCACAGCTCGTTTACCCACTTATAAGGGGGGAGCAATTGTGGGGTCCCCTCTTGTTCCAGTAGTTTATGGGCATCAACCAGTTCACTTTCCCCTCATTAATGTGCAAGGAAGCTGCCCTCGCATGTTGGGTCACGATTGGCTACATCAGCTCCAGTTGGCAAAGGCTCAAAGTGGGATCCGGCGGTCAGGTGCAGTACTGAGCAAGTTCTCCAAAGTTTTCCAGCCCGGCTTGGTACCATTGATGGGGCCATGGCCAAGATCCAGCTAGACCTGAAGACCCAGCCCTAATAATTTTGTGCCTGACTGGTCCCCTGCGCTTTAGTGGAGAAAGTTAAGACCTAACATCATGGTTTTAGAGTTTGGGCACCATTAGGCCTGTGCGCTTTGGCGATTGGGCGACGCCGGTGGTCCTCGTAATGAAGCTGTATAAGACGTGGAGACTATAAATTGACCGAGAACATTGCTTCAAGGTTGGACCATTATCCTTTACTATGCATTGAGGATCTGTACGCAACATTGGCCAATGGCTGCATATTTACAAATTTGGACGTGAGAAATGCTTATCTGCAACTGGAGATCGATAAATCATCATGGACGTATATCATGATCAATACGCACAAGGGACTCTATGAGTAATACCATCTCCCGTTCAGACTATCCTCAGCATGCGCAATCTTCCAACGTGGATTACTGCGCGTTGTGGTTTACTTAGATAATGTACTAGTCACAGAGACACAGACTAAGAACATTCGCAAAACTTTGAGGCGGTGATGAAACATTTTTTGGAATATGAAGTCCACCCGTGTCGTGCGAAGTTCGTGTTTCACGTGAAAGAAACACATTTGGGCATTGTGTGGACCGGGATGTCCTGCACCCCCATTCACAGAGAAAGCGAGAGCCTCAAATTGGCCCCTACCCCGCGAGGCGCCATGAGCTTCATTCTTGGATCAGTAAATGATTCCAAATCTGGCAACCATCCTGACCTCCCCCTTCACTTGCTCCTCAAGAAGCAGCAGTCTTTGGAAAGGAGCAAGGCCCAGGATTAGGCGTTTATGGAGGTGAAAGGGCAGTTGGCCTCTTTAGGGGTGTTAACTTATTTCGACCCTTCAAAACCATTGTACATCACATACGATGCTTCGCCGAATGGGATTGGGGCAGCCGGATGAGTGATGTCCGTGTAGATCCAACCGCCTTTGCCTCCCAGACACTGGCTGCAGCGGAGAGAAAATATGCCCAAATAGAAAAAGAAAGTCTGGCAGTCGTATTTGGTGTAAAAGCGATTTCATCAATACATCTATGGCCGCCATTTTCTTTATCGTCACGGATCACAAACCGTGGCTGGGCCCCTTCCATGAAGACACCACGATCCCGGCAATTGCTCCCACGAAGGTTCAGCACTGGACCTTGATCTTGGCTTCTTTTGAATACTCTTTTGAACACTGCCCAACGACCCAGAATGTGCATGCTGTTTGCATTGAGCCACCTTCCCCTGCAGACCAAATCCGCAAACCCCTTGCGGCGGACAAAGTGGTTGTTGTCCTGAATTTTATGGAGTCCTTGCCCGTCACTCCATTGTGAATTTGTGACTGGATGCAAACCAACCCCGTCCTTGCCAGAGTGCATCATCTGGTGCTATACTGTGGGTAGCTACTAGGAAAGTTGAGGGCTTTCTGCTACAGGTTCTCGGAGCCGAAGATGGTATCCTCTTGGGTGGCATGAAGGTTGTTGTTCTGGCGACGGGCCAGGCAATTGTGTTGAAAGACCTTCACCACGGACTTCCTGGTGTGTCCAAATGAAGATGCTGATGAGAAGCCAGGATTTGGCTGGGTTTGGACACGGAAATGGATATGAAGACGTTGGTCCAGCTTTACTCCATCTGACAAGAGCACCAGAAGATTACCGCGGCAGCACCGCTGCACCCTTGGGGGTGGCCAGGACACCCTTGGGCTTGCCTACACGCCAATTTTCACCGGCCCATGCCTGGGTTCGATGTTTCTCATCCTGGTGGACATCCACTCCACAAGATGGCAACGATCACCTCCCGGGCGACTGTCGAGCGATTGCTTTTTCCACCCACTGAATACCTGAGGTGCTCATGATAGATAACAGGGCCTCTTTCACGAGTGGAGAGTTTGTAGTTTTTTTGAAAAGCAACGGGTTTTGCCAGGTCTGCACTGACCCATACCATCCGGGATTAAATGGCTTGGCGGAGAGGGCTGCATAGACAATTAAACAGGGACTAAAGGAAACAGGGCTCGATGGACACCGGGCTGGCAAGATTTTTTATTCTCTTACAGGACCACGCCGCGCACAGTAACCGCTGAGATGTTAATGGCTTGTTGGCTTCGTACACGACTAAATTTGATTATCCTGGACGTCGGCACAAAGGTGTGCCGTAACAAAGATTTGCAAAGGCGTGGCCCAGTTCGACGTTGAGCTCTCTTTGTACTTGACGGCGCGGTGTTTGTTCGTAACTTCAATGGCGGTACTCACTGGCTCTCTGGGATTGTCATCTGCCAAACAACACCGGTCCCTTACCAAGTTCTGGTCTGGGGGCAACTGATGTGACTGTTCTTGCATCACATTCGCTCAAGGAGGTTACTCCCTTGTGAGGTTCCTCGAAAGAAGCCTGTCCTGGATCGCCCGTCTCCATTGCCAAACCAGCCTGCTGTGACACCTCCTGTCTCTCTCGACACCGACATGCACCGATGTTGGATCTCCCGACTCTGAAATGGAGGCGCAGACCTCTCGGGTCTCGGGCGCCGATCAGCCACCTCCTGCCGATTGTCCGCCATCGTTCCTGCTGCGTAGGCCATTCACCAGAAAGGTATACACCCTCTGATCCGCGCACCAGCTACGTGATGATTTGCTGGAGCTGAAAATAATCCAATGTCCTCTGTCTGTTCCGCCTTCTCCATCTCATTGGTCGTCAAGGGAATCATCGGACTTTGGGGAGGGGAGGAATATAATAACCTACATGGGACCTATGGGAATGTTTATCTTTCCTGTGGTCCTTGCGGAGTTCAAGCTCCTGTACTAGGGGCAAGGCATCTCTATTAACCTTTGTATAAAAGGTTGGCCAGTAAGGCACCGGCCAGAAGAGGAACCCGATAGGGCTCTACCCGACAGTGTATATGTCATGTTGTAAGTAAAACCACGTTTCTTTCATTTACTTGGTGTGGACCACCTTATTAAAGTATCCTCCCCACAACAATTACTTCATTCTCTTTTTCATTCAGCTGCTACAAATATATCCTCCCCAGAGCAATTATTTCATTCTGTTTTACACTGAACTGGTGAGAACATACCCTCCCCAAAGCAATTATTTTATTCTGTTTTACACTGAGCTACTGAAACTATAACCCTCACCAAAACAAATACATTCCCCACTCACAAATCCTTAATTTAAAAAACAAATTCTAATTAAGGGGCAATGTAGCGTGGCCAATCCACCTACCCTGGACACCTTTGGGTTGTGGGGGTGAGACCCACACAAACACGAGGAGAATGTGCAAACTCCACACGGACAGTGACGCGTGTCTGGGATCAAACCCGAGTCCGTGGCGCCGTGAGGCAGCAGTGCTAACCACTGTGCCGTCCCACTACAAATCCTTTCTGCTTTGCATGGGACTGCTGCAAATATTTAGTTGTAGTTGTCAACTTTTATTTTAACTGTGGGGGAAACATCATACATTATTGAAACATTTTCTTTTTAAAGGGTTGCTTCAGCTTGCTGGAGAAGCTGGGGTCATTCTTCTTAAAGCAGATGTTAAGGGAAGATGCAACAGAAAACAGAGTAAGGATAATATACAAAGGAAAACTGTTTCCACAGAAGAGTTGGCAATCACAGGACACATATTTAATGTAATTGACGAAAGAACCAGAGGGGAAAAGAGAAGGATGTTCTTAACGCAGTGAGTTGTTACAATGTGGAATGCACTGCCTGAAGGAGTGAGCTGGATTTTGCAATAAGTATAATTGTCAGATAACGTGCTCAATGTTGTAGTGAGGTAAATTGAACCTGTGGCATCTGCTCATGCACGGTCGAAGTTGGCAAGTCATAAGTTTCTTTTGGAGATACCTGTAGCCCTAAAGGATGTGCATTTGCAATCCTCATCAGGAAACCTAACACCGACATGACTGGATGGCATGACCTGGGGTACTAGTTCTGCATCAAAGATGTCAGAAAGGGTTTGGGGTGGTTCATTCAAGGATAAGTGAGTTTTTAACAATTTTGATAAGTGATCATTACTGCCAAACATTGTCTCATGCTCTGACATTTAAATTTATAAGTGTGAAGTCTCATTCTGTCGAATGATAGCTATTGTTCGCGATTTTTACATTTTTTTCCTTTTCTGTCTTGTTCACTTTGTTTTCTCTGTTACTCCCTCCTGACTCTCTCAATCCTTGTCTCACTTTTATTGCATGACTTGAATCTATTTTGTATTTCCTGCTTCATGCATCCTGGAATGCATGTCTGAGTGAGGATTATGCAATCCGGTTGGTTGAAGAGCCTCACTTTGTCAACCTGTTCACATATGCCATGATCCCCTTTGGAGGGGGCTGTGCACGATCTGACACCAGATTACAGTTCGCCTGGGCTCTAGTTTTTTTAAAGTAACAAAATTTAGAGTACCCAATTCATTTTTTCCAATTAAGAAGCAACTTAGGGTAGCCAATCCGCCTATCCTGTACATCTTTGGGTTGTAGGGGTGAAATCCACACAAACACGGGGAGAATGTACAAACTCCACACGGACAGTGACCTAGAGCCCAGATCGAACCTGGGACCTCAACACGTGAGGCAGTAGCCTGCGCTCTAATGCTAGTGAACAACAGTTGTTGCTCCTTTGCAGCTGACAACAAAATCTAGATCGATAACTTACAAAATAGTAGTAATCTTTATTATTGTCATGGGTAGGCTTACATTAGCACTACAACAAAGTTACTGTGAAAATCCCCAAGTCTCCACACTCCGGCGCCTGTTCGGGTACACTGAGGGAGAATTCAGAATGTCCATTTCACCTAACAAAGAGAATTGAATATAATTGATGGGTAACAATTTCCAGCGCTATGGAGAAAGAATCAGAGTGGAAAATGGAAAAGCTCTGTCAAAGAGTTGGCACAAGCGCAATGGACTAAATGGCCTCCTCTTGTCCTGTAGGATTCTACATAGAAATGCAGACCTTAGTTAGCAATGAGTTATATAGTACACAGCCACAAATGATCCTTCATAAACCACAGAGTGTGCATTACAAGGAGAGTTGCCAAGGCTTCCAGATAGATAGATAGAGATAGAGAAATACAGCACAGAACAGGCCCTTCGGCCCACGATGTTGCGCCGAACTTTTGTCCTAGATTATTCATAGAATTTTGGACAATTTTTCATGGCCAATCCACCCAACCTGCACATCTTTGGACTGTGGGAGGAAACCGGAGTACCCGGAGGAAACCCACGCACACACGTGGAGGATGTGCAGACTCCACACAGACAGTGACCCAAGTCGAAATCCTGGAGCTGTGAAGCAATTGTGCTATCCACAATGCTACCGTGCTGCCCTTAAGAAGTTAACCTACACTCCATTATTCTACCCTAATCCATGTACCTATCCAATAGCCGCTTGAAGGTGACTACTTCCACAGGCAGTGCATTCCATGCCCCCACTACTCTCTGGGTAAAGAATCTACCTCTGACATCCCCTCTATATCTTCCACCATTTATCTTCAATTTATGTCCCCTTGTAATGGTGTGTTCCACCCGGGGAAAAAGTATCTGACTGTCTACTCTATCTATTCCCCTAATCATCTTATAAACCTCAATCAAGTCGCCCCTCATCCTTCTCCGTTCTAATGAGAAAAGGCCTAGCACCCTCAACCTTTCCTCGTATGACCTACTCTCCATTCCAGGCAACATCCTGGTAAATCTTCTTTGCACCTTTTCCAAAGCTTCCACATCCTTCCTAAAATGAGGTGACCAGAACTGCACACAGTACTCCAAATGTGGCCTGACCAAGGTTTTGTACAGCTGCATCATCACCTCACGGCTCTTAAATTCAATCCCTCTGCTAATGAACACTAGCACACCATAGGCCTTCTTCACAGCTCTATCCACTTGAGTGGCAACTTTCAAAGATCTATGAACATAGACCCCAAGGTCTCTCTGCTCCTCCACATTGCCAAGAACCCTATCGTTAACCCTGTATTCCGCATTCATATTTGTCCTTCCAAAATGGACAACCTCACACTTGTCAGGGTTAAACTCCATCTGCCACTTCTCAGCCCAGCTCTGCATTCTATCTATGTCTTCTCTTTGAAGCCGACAACAGCCCTCCTCACTATCCACAACTCCACCAATCTTCGTATCATCTGCAAATTTACTGACCCACCCTTCAACTCCCTCATCCAAGTCGTTAATGAAAATCACAAACAGCAGAGGACCTAGAACTGATCCCTGCGGTACGCCACTGATAACTGGGCTCCAGGCTGAATATTTGCCATCCACCACCACTCTCTGTCTTCTATCGGTTAGCCAGTTTGTTATCCAACTGGCCAAATTCCCCACTATCCCATGCCTCCTTACTTTCTGCACAAGCCTACAATGGGGAACCTTATCAAATGCCTTACTAAAATCCATGTACACTACATCCACTGCTTTACCTTCATCCACATGCTTGGTCACCTCCTCAAAGAAGTCAATAAGACTTGTAAGGCAAGACCTACCCCTCACAAATCCGTGCTGACTATCCCTAATCAAGCAGTGCCTTTCCAGATGCTCATAAATCCTATCCCTCAGTACCCTTTCCTTTACTTTGCCTACCACCGAAGTAAGACTAACTGGCCTGTAATTCCCAGGGTTATCCCTGTTCCCTTTTTCGAACAGGGGCACGACATTCGCCACTCTCCAATCCTCTGGTACCACCCCTGTTGACAGCGAGGACGAAAAGATCATTGCCAACGGTTCTGCAATTTCATTTCTTCCTTCCCATAGAATCCTTGGATATATCCCGTCAGGCCCGGGGGACTTGTCTATCCTCAAGTTTTTCAAAACGCGCAACACATCTTCCTTCCTGACAAGTATCTCTTCGAGCTTATCAGTCTGTTTCACGCAGTCCTCTCCAACAATATGGCCCCTCTCGTTTGTAAATACTGAAGAAAAAATACTTGTTCAAGACCTCTCCTATCTCTTCAGACTCAATACACAATCTCCCGCTACTGTCCTTGATCGGACCTACCCTCGCTCTAGTCATTCTCATATTTCTCACATATGTGTAAAAGGCCTTGGGGTTTTCCTTGATCCTACCTGCCAAAGATTTTTCATGCCCTCTCTTAGCTCTCCTAATCCCTTTCTTCAGTTCCCTCCTGGCTATCTTGTATCCCTCCAGCGCCCAGTCTGAACCTTGTTTCTTCAGCCTTACATAAGTCTCCATCACCTGCCCTGGTTCATTACCAAATACTAAATCCAATACGGCCTCCCCTCTGGTCCGACAATCTACATACTGTGTTAGAAAAGCTTCCTGGACACACTGCACAAACACTACCAAACACATCCAAACTATTTGATCTAAAGAGTTTCCACTCAATGTTTGGGAAGTTGAAGTCACCCATGACTACTACCCTGTGACTTCTGCACCTTTCCAAAATCTGTTTCCCAATCTGTTCCTCCACATCTCTGCTGCTATTGGGGGGCCTTTGGAAAACTCCCAACAAGGTGACTGCTCCTTTCCTATTTCTGACTTCAACCCATATTACCTCAGTAGGCAGATCCCCCTCATGGAGTCTCATGGAATCGAAGAAGAATCCCTTACGCATTCCTGATAGCAACTCAGGATTAAAAGTGGGCCTCTTTGCACTTTGAACGTTGTTCACCTATTCTCCAGTACCCTCGTGGTTCTCTAAAACTCCACCTGACCTCCCCCCTCCCTCCCCCCACACACACACACTTTTTCAACAGCATAAATCCATCCCACTCCTACCTCTTCAGTTCTGAAGAAGTGTCTTGTTGAGGCTTTAACTCTGTTTCTCCTTCTGCTGATGCTGCCAGATCCAGCACTTTCTGTTTTTCGTTCTCTGACACTTCTTGTGCAACAGCAGCGAGCGCAAAGCCTCTCGACCACAGGGGACCCAATCTTTATATGATGCATGCAGTATCATTTTCATAATGTAGGAAAGTGTCATGTGTTTGAATACCACAAGGTCAATCATCACATGGACAGATGGCACATGATCCATTATCATTTGAGATGTTACATGATTAAACCTCCAGGAAAATGCTCAATAGAATGCTTAACTTTACAATCTGGGATGTTGCTAATAATTCTGTTTCTAAGCACATTTGGAATATAATTTATGCTATTAGATATCTGGAGGTATGAAAGACATCTTTACAGTTTTCATGTAATACTTGCTATGTAAATGTATTTATTTTAAAAGCAATTCCTGCAACAAAAGGGAAAATGAGGATCCTGAGGAAAACACAAACTACTCTGTAATAATTTTACGATTATTCTCTGGCTTTGTGTTTCAGACAAATCTTATAAATTATACTTCTGGAATGTGGCTGAAATGTGGTCTCTCAAAATAATTCCACTCTGTAGTCCGCCCTCCAAATTAATAAGACTCAGAAGAAATAGGAACAGGAGTAGATTGTATGGCCTCTCGAACCTCCCGAGCCATTGAATAAAAATGAAAAATGAAAATCGCTTATTGTCACGAGTAGGCTTCAATGAAGTTACTGTGAAAAGCCCCTAGTCGCCACATTCCGGCGCCTGTTCGGGGAGGCTGGTACGGGAATTGAACCGTGCTGCTGGCCTGCCTTGGTCTGCTTTAAAAGCCAGTGATTTAGCCCAGTGTGCTAAATCAGCCCCTATAAACTTGAAATGAAAATCACTTATTGTCACAAGTAGGCGTCAAATGAAGTTACCGTGAAAAGCCCCTAGTCGCCACATTCTGGCACCTGTTCAGGGAGGCTGGTACGGGAATTGAACCGTGCTGCTAGCCTGCCTTGGTCTGCTTTCAAAGCCAGCGATTTAGCCCAGTGTGCTAAGAGACCTTGCATTGAGGGAAGGGGATGCCTTGCATTGAGGGAGGGGAGTGGGCAGCGAGGAGGGAAGTGGGCAATGGGCAGTGAGGGGGGTAACCTTGCATTAAGAGGCGGGGAGAGCGGCGGTGGACTGCTGCGGTGGGGTGAAGGTGTAGGAGAGCGCCTGATACCTTTATTTTTTATTTTTAGAGTACCCAATTTATTTTTTCCAATTTTAGGCGCAATTTAGCGTGGCCAATCCACCTATCCTGCACACCTTTGGGCTGTGGGGTGAAACTTACGCAGACACGGGGAGAATATGCAAACTCCACACGGTCAGAAACCCAGAGCCGGGATCGAACCTGGGACCTCGGCGCCGTGAGGCAGCAGTGCTAACCACTGTGCCACCGTGCTGCCCCCCCCCCCGATACCTTTATGGTGTGGGAGGGGGCTGCTGAGGGGGGGTAATGCCAGCTCTTATCGTGGTGCCCTTTAAAGATGGTGCCCAGATCTCTGTGGAGCTGGACCTACCGGCTCGATCAGGCCCTGCCACTGATGGCATAAATCACGCCCAAGCTTTGTTTTGTCAGAGTGGTTCAAGATCTGGTCTGATACTCGGCAGTGCATCTGGACAGATGCATAGTTATTTTCAGTCAGAGGAACATCCTGACAAATTATGAGAAAATTCTACCCTCTCGGCCCATTCCATGCAATCTCTCCATAAGGACTCCCTGGGTATCAACCTTGTGAACCTTTTGTTGCACTCGCTTTAAAAGACTATCTGGGGTAAGGAGACGAAAACTAGTCACAGAACTCCAGGTATGGTCTCACCCAAACCCTATAATTGCAGCAAGACTTCCTTACTTTTATTTTTCAACCCCATTTAATAAAGCCTCCCCGAAAACGCGCCGGAATGTGGCGACTAGGGGCTTTTCACAGTAACTTCATTGAAGCCTACTCGTGACAAGCGATTTTCATTTTTTTCATTTTCACATGCCACCTGCATTCAATTGTCATAGTATGCTCCAGTAATCTTAATTCACTATGATTGGCCTGCAGCACGGTTCGATTCCCGTACCAGCCTCCCCGGGCAGGCGCCAGAATGTGGTGACTAGGGGCTTTTCACAGTAACTTCATTGAAGCCTACTCGTGACAATAAGCAATTTTCTATTTCTATTTCTATTGACTCAGCTTAAACATGGCAGAGTTCCAAGTAGTAATTCAAAAGTTGCCTTTTTGTTGTACCTGCATGTTAATCATGACAGCTTAGTGCCATTTCTTTTCATGACAGATGACAGTACAAAATAATGCCAGCAGAAACAACTTTAGTTGTTCTAAATGGTTGCTGAAGGAAAACAATCGACTAGAGAAGTGTCACTGGGCTACCAGCAGGCAAGGCAAAAGACAAATATTTCCCTTCACCTTTGCTTAGTGTGCTCCAATAATCTTAATTTAAAACAATTGAATCTATTCACTTTACATTGAAACTTTACTTACACAAGGCAGTGTTCAAGGAATTTTTCAAAATTTTTTTATTTAACTTATTTAAAGGATGTTAAAATACTCTAATAAATAAAAAGGAATTATCAGAGCAATTTGAAAGCAAAATAGACCTCCTCCTATGACAGCAACCACTTATTATATGGTGTCATTTTTGATTTGCTTTTGCTATCTTTGTCCTTATCCAGTTTTCTCCTCTCATCTCCATAATTTGCCAGAATGCAAAAACATAAGAAATAGGAGCATGAATAGGCCATTCAGCCCCTTGAGCCTGCTCTGTTGTTCAATAAGATCATGCTGATCTGACTGTGGCCTTAACTTCACTTTCCTGCCTGCCTCTCATAACCCCCGACCCCCTGTGGTGCAAAAATCTGTCTAATTCCGCCTTGAATATATTCAACTACAGAGCCTCCACAGATCTCTTGGGTAGAGAATTCCAAAGATTAACAACCCTCTGAGAGAAAAAATATTAATCCTTCTCTCCATCTTAAATTGGAGATTCCATACCATGAAACTATGAACCCTTATTTTAGATTCTGTTACGCGTGTATGGTCAGCCCTCAACAAAGGTTAAGATACTAAACCAGTTGAATAATGTTTTTAAATTTAAAGACTGTGCAGAAAAGATAGATTTGTTCCTGGAGTGTTCGAGTTTTGTTATTTTATAAACAAAACTTTACTAAAAGAAAAGAAAACAATATTTAAACTTTCAAACTTCATATTTCCACCACTAACAGATTAAATGCAGTTTCTTAAATTTCAAAATTTAGAGTGCCCAATTCATTTTTTCCAATTAAGGGGCAATTTAGAGTGGCTAATCCACCTACCCTGCACAGCTTTGGGTTGTGGGGCGAAACCCACACAGACACGGGGAGAATGTGCAAACTCCTCACGGACAGAGGAGAATGTGCAAACTCCTCACGGACAGATCCCAGAGCCAGGATCGAACCTGGGACTTCGGTGCTGTGAGACAGCAGTGCTAACCACTGCTGCCCTGCAGTTTCTTAACTTCAACACAATGTTTTTCCCTTGCAAATTATACACTGGTGAGCCTGACATCAGTGTTGGGGAAGCTTTTGGAAAAGATGCTGAGGGACAGGAAATATGCACATTTGGAGGAAATTGGACTAATTAGTGACAGGTGGCATAGTTTTGTACGGGGAAGGTCATGTTTCACCAAAGTGATTGAATTTTTTGAAGAGGTGACAAAGAAAATTGATGAGGGAAGGGCTGCGGATGTAGTTTATATGGATTTTAGTAAGGTGTTTGACAAGGTCCCACAGGCAGACCGGTACAAAAACTAAAATCACCTGGGATTTGGGGTGGGCTGGCTAGATGGATACAGAACTAGCTTGTTTATGAAAGACAGTAGCGGTGGAATGGTGATTTTCAGAATGGAAATCTATAGCTAGTGGTGTTCCGCAGGGATCAGTCCTGGGACCTCTGTTTGCAGTATATATAAATGATCTGGAGGAAAATGTGGGTGGTCTGATTAGTACGTTTGCAGATGATACAAAGATTGGCGGAGTTTCAGATAGTACTGAGGATTGTCAGAGGATACAACAAGATATAGATAGATTGGAGACTTGGGCACAGAAATGGCAGATGGAGTTTAATCCGGACAAATGCGAGGTGATGCATTTTGAAGGATCACATCTTGGTCTGAATTATACTGTAAATGGCAGAACACTTAGGAACATTAACATACAGAGGGATCTGGGCATGTAGGTCCACAGTTCCCTAAAAGTGGCAACACAGACGGCTAAGGTGATTAAGAAGGCACATAGCATGCTTGCCTTCATCAGCTGGGGCATTGAGTACAGGAGTTGGGAAATCATGCTGCAGCTGTATATAACCTTGGTTAGGCCACATTTAGAGTATTGCGTGCAGTTCTGGTCACCACATTATCAGAAGGACGTGGAAGTTTTGGATAGAGTGCAAAGAAGGTTCACCAGGATATTGTCTGGTCTCAAGGGGGTTGGCTATGAGGAAAGGCTGTATCAACTAGGATTGTTTTCACTGGAAAGATGGAGGGTGGGGGAGACCGGATAGTGGTCCATGCTGATTTGGATTGGATTGGATTGGATTGGATTTGTTTATTGTCACGTGTACCGAAGTACAGTGAAAAGTATTTTTCTGCAAGCAGCTCAACAGATCATTCAGTACATGGGAAGAAAAGGGAATTAAACAAAATTCAAGAAAATACAAGAAAATACATAACAGGGCAACACAATAAGAAGTCTTACAACACCAGGTTAAAGTCCAACAGGTTTGTTTCAAACACGAGCTTTCGGAGCACGGCTCCTTCTTCAGGTGAATCTGCACATTCACCTGAAGAAGGAGCCGTGCTCCGAAAGCTCGTGTTTGAAACAAACCTGTTGGACTTTAACCTGGTGTTGTAAGACTTCTTACTGTGCTCACCCCAGTCCAACGCCGGCATCTCCACATCAGGGCAACACAAGATATACAATGTAGCTACATAAGCATTGGCATCGGATGAAGCATACAGGGTGTAGTGTTAATGAAGTCAGTCAATAAGAGGGTCATTTAGGAGTCTGGTAACAGTGGGGAAGAAGCTGTTTTTGAGTCTGTTCATGCGTGTTCTCAGACTTCTGTATCTCCTGCCTGATGGAAGAAGTTGGAAGAGTGAGTAAGCCTGGTGGGAGGGGTCTTTGATTATGCTGCCCGCTTTCCCCCGGCAGCGGGAGGTGTAGATGGGGTCCATGGATGGGAGGCAGGTTTGTGTGATGGACTGGGCGGTGTTCACGACTCTCTGAAGTTCCTTGTGGTCCTGGGCCAAGCAGTTGCCATACCAGGCTGTGATGCAGCCCGATAGGATGCTTTCTATGGTGCATCTGTAAAGGTTGGTAAGGGTTAATGTGGACTTGCCGAATTTCCTTAGTTTCCTGAGGAAGTATAGGCGCTGTTGTGCTTTCTTGGTGATAGCATCAACGTGACTTGGACCGATCCTGTCCCCACTTTCCAAATGCTAAGTTATTTTATCCTTAATAATTGACTCCAGCATTTTCCCCACCATCGATGTCAGGCTAACCGCTCTATAATTCCCTGTTTTCTCTCTCCCTACAATTTTAAAAAGTGGACTTACATTAGCTACCCTCCAATCCATTGGAACATGCTGGAAAATGATTACTAATGCATCCACAATGTATTTTCTTTTAGTTTCTTTTCATGAAAATGCTTTTCTACTTGCAGAAAAATACTTTTCACTTTACCTCGGTACACGTGACAATAAACAAAAATCAAATCAATCAACTATTTCTAGGGTCACTTCCTTACGTACTCTGGGACGCAGGCCCTGGGTGTACCGGGTTTTAATTCCATCAATTTCCCCAATATTAATAAGGATTTCCTTCACTTCCTCCTTCAGGCTAGACCCTGTGTCCACTAGTATTTCCGGAAGGTTATTTGTGTCCTCCTAAGTGAAGATAGATCCAAAGCATTTGTTCAACTGGTCTGCCTTCTCTTTGTTGCCCATTATGAATTCATCAGATTCTAACTGTAATGGACCTACATTTGTCTTCACCAGTCTTCTCTTCATGTATCTATAGAAACCTTTGCAATTTTCATGTTTTCTGCAAGCTTACTCTCGTATTCTCTTTTCCCCTTCCAAATTAAATCCTTTGTCCTCCTTTGACAGGCTTGATGGGGAGGAATGTTCCTGATGTTGGGGACATCCAGAACTAGGGGTCACAGCCTAAGAATAAAGGGTAAGCCATTCAATACTGAGATACAAAGAACTTCTTCTCTCAGAGAGTTGTGAACTTGTGGAATTCTCTAATCACAGAAAGGTGTTGGAGCCAGTTGGATATATTCAAGAGGGAGCTGGATGTGGCCCTTGCGGCTAAAGGGATCAAGGGGTATGGCGAGAAAGCGGAAGTGGGATACTGAAGTTGCATAGAACATAGAACATAGAACACTACAGCGCAGTACGGGCCCTTCGGCCCTCGATGTTGCGCCGACCTGTGAAACCATCTGAAGCCTATCTGACCTACACTATTCCATTTTCATCCATATGTCTATCCAGTGACCACTTAAATGCCCTTAAAGTTGGCGAGTCTACTACTGTTGCAGGCAGGGCATTCCACACCCCTACTACTCTCTGAGTAAAGAAACTGCCTCTGACATCTGTCCTATATCTATCACCCCTCAATTTAAAGCTATGTCCCCTCGTGTTGGTCATCACCATCCAAGGAAAAAGACTCTCACTGTCCACCCTATCTAACCCTCTGACTATCTTATATGTCTCTATTAAGTCACCTCTCAGCCTTCTCCTCTCTAACGAAAACAACCTCAATTCCCTGAGCCTTTCCTCGTAAGACCTTCCCTCCATACCAGGCAACATCCTAGTAAATCTCCTCTGAACCCTTTCCAAAGCTTCCACATCCTTCCTATAATATGGTGACCAGAACTGCACACAGTACTCCAGGTGCGGCCGCACCAGAGTTATGTACAGCTGCAGCATGACCTTGTGGTTCCGAAACTCAATCCCCCTGCTTATAAAGGCTAGCACACCATATGCCTTCTTAACAGCCCTATTAACCTGGGTGGCAACTTTCAGGGATTTATGTACCTGGATGCCGAGATCTCTTTGTTCATCTACACTACCAAGAATCTTGCCATTAGCCCAGTACTCTCCATTCCTGTTACTCCTTCCAAAGTGAATCACCTCACACTTTTCCGCATTAAACTCCATCTGCCACCTCATGATCATATTGAATGATGGTGCAGGCTCAAAGGGCCGAATGGCCTACTCCTGCACCTATTTTCTATGTTTCTATGATTTTTCTCTCTCTCTAAGCTCCGCCTAGCTCTTCAAATAAAGCTTCTCCCTTGAAGCTGTCAAACTTGAATCTATTCTCTTTATTTGGCTGATAGCCTATTCCTGTTTACATAAAAGACCAGGTCTATAGCATTCATATGCACCTACCTTCCATTTATAGATCATTAGGTCATCAGATTCTGTTAATAGGATAATGGCTGGTCATGTAGGAATGTCCTGAAAGACAATGGGTCTTTGATGAGTCGCATTATGCATTCCCTAATGAGATTAAGTCTGAATTAGGGGCATGTTTCTCAGCCAAGTGTTGGTGTATCCCTTTGAGTTCAGGCTAACAGCATTTTTCTTCAAACTGTTTAATCTTTAAATTGTCTGCTTCATTTTTGGACCCACAATTCTAGTATCTCCCTATCACAATAGTTCCCCAACAAAAGGAAGCATCTTCTCATTATGGGCTGGTTTAGCTCACCAGGCTAAATCGCTGGCTTTTAAAGCAGACCATGTAGGCCAGCAGCACGGTTCAATTCCCGTACCAGCCTCCCCAGACAGGCGCCGGAACGTGGCGACTAGGGGCTTTTCACAGTAACTTCATTGAAGCCTACTCGTGACAATAAGCGATTTTCATTTTTTCATTTTTTCATTATTTACCTTCGGGCGGTATGGTGATGCGGTGGTTAGCACTGGTTCAATCTCAGCCCAGGTCACTGTCCATGTGGAGTTTGCAAATTCTCCCCGTGTTTGCATGGGTCTCACCCACACAACCCAAAGATATGTAGCATAGATGCTAAATTGCCCCTTTATTGGAAAAAAAAACAAGTGCGCACTCTAAATGTATAAAATTGTAAAAATAAATATCATTATCTACCTAATCAAACCCCCTCAGAACCTTTTATGTTCCAATAAAACCACCTCTCATTCTTCTAAACTCCAATGTGTACAGATCCAACCTGCTCAATCTTTCCTCATAAGGCACCCCTTAATCCAAGGAATCAACATAGTAAACCTTCTCTAAACAGCAGTTTGTCCATCCTCAAATAAGGCGCCCAAAACTGTACTTGGTAATTGCAGTCTCACCAATGAGCTGTACAGTTGTAATTCCAATTATATACTCCATCTTCCATGCAATAAAGGCCAACATTTTTTAAATTACTTGCTGTACCTGCATGCTGACCTTTTATGATTCATGTGTGAGATCATTCCAAACCTTCTATACAGCAGCAATCCTCAGTCTCACTATTTAAATTATATTCTGCTTTTCTATTCTTCCTAGCAAAGTACAAAACCTCATATTTTCCCACATTATACTCCAGCTACCAATTTTTTTGCCCACTCACTTAACCTATCAATGTCCCTTTGCAGATTCCTTATAGCTTCCTCACAACTTGCTTTCCTACATATCTTTGAATCATCAGAAAATTTGACTATAACACCAAGGCACTCCCTTTGG
This sequence comes from Scyliorhinus canicula, assembly GCF_902713615.1. Classification (NCBI taxonomy): domain Eukaryota; kingdom Metazoa; phylum Chordata; class Chondrichthyes; order Carcharhiniformes; family Scyliorhinidae; genus Scyliorhinus; species Scyliorhinus canicula. The sequence goes on from NC_052151.1 coordinate 190,032,525, forward strand.
CACTCCATTAGATACAGTTTGGCAATCTACAAATTGCCCATTTATCTTGACTTTATGTTTCCTGTTCATTAGTCACTTCTCTATACATACATATCATCTCCAACAACATTAGTTCTAATATTGTGTAATTTAATGTGTAATAAAGCATTTTATTGAATGCTTTTTAGAAATTCAAATATACTACATCTACCAGTCCCCCTTTATCAACACTGCTTGTTACTTCTTCAGAGAACTGTAATCAATTTCCCAAACATGATTTCCCTTTCACAGAATCATGTTGACACTTCTCAATTATATGATGATTTTCTAAATGCCCTGCCACTACTTCCTTAAATATGAATTTCAGCAGTTTCCCAATGACCGGTGTTAGGCTAACTGGCCTACAGTTTCCTACTTTCTGCCTCCCTCCAATCCGCTGAGACCTTTCTAGAATCTAGGGAATTTTGGAAGATTTATAACTAATGCATCTACTACTACTGCAGCCACTTCTTCTAAGATCTTAGGATACAGGCTATCAGATCCAAGGGACTTCTCAGCCTTTAATGCCTTTAGTTTACCTTTTCTTTAGTGATCATGATTGTTTTAATTCCTCCATCCCTTTTGTCCATTCATTTGCTCCTATAATGGTTGGAAAGCTTTTGTGTCTTCTACTGTGAAGACAAATGCAAAATACTTGTTCAAAGTCTTTGCCATTTCCTTGTTTCCCATTATTAATTCCCCAGTCTCATCTTCGATTTTCACTTTAGCTACCGTATGCACAAGCTGGTGGTGGCATCGTAGTTGTAATAACCTGCATGGGACACATCCAGCTGGGGATGATTGATTCCTGTGCTCGTTGGGACTGCGGGCTCTCCCATTATGGGCAGGGTAGCTTACCAGCACTGCTGTGAAAGGTCGGCCAGTGTGGAGCCGAACATGAAAGGAGACAGGACCCGATGAGGTGTAACTGGGCCTCGTGTAGATAACATTGTTGTTAGATAAATGTCTTCACTACAACTTGCTGTTGACTTCCCATGTCTTATTAAACTGGTGACGAGGGTAAAACTGGAGCTGTCAACGTGCAGCCTGTCCGGCTGAGCCATCTCCCCGGAAAATTTTTCTTTGGCTGAAGGTACGGAGTTCGTTGATTACGTTGCTGCTGTTCGGGTGTTTGGAGGTTTTTGACCCTGTCATGGACTTCGGGAATCGGTGTACAGAGTGTCTGCGGTGCTTTTTCGGAGCCATTGAACACAAGTACTGGGCCGAGGTTTTGATGTCGGCCTGTGAAGCGTGTCCATTTGGAGTAGTCAGTATCCAACTCTACCGGATGTGGTATCATCTGATCGACTTCTTATGATGGTGGCGCAACATTTCAATCCGTCTCCATCCATCACCGTTTAATGATACTGGTTCGATGCGGCAAAGTGGTCCACCGAGGAGTTGGTTGTCGAGTTTGTTGCTGGACTTTTAGTAGACCACTGAAGTTGTGACTGCAGCACTGTATTGACAGACATGTTCCGTGACTGATTGGTATACGGGATACACAACAATGACATCCACACAGAGAGCTGACAGTTGCCATGTGGCTGCAAGTTTTGCAAATAGTGACGCTAATGGGTTGTGCGCTGCAGGTGCAGATGACTGGTGCGCAGTTGTGACATCCCTCATTTGAGGTTGGAGGGTGTTATCGAATGACTGATGTGCACATTGAAGACTCCATTGCCATTGTGTTGTCCGGCACGTTCCAACTGGGAATTCTGCCCTGTGGTGGTGTGTGAGGAAGCCTGCTTTTGTTTTTTGCAATGCGGCTTTATGTGACTATAAAAGAAGTACAGGATGAGCTTCAGGGCGACAGCTCCTTCACATTTTGGTAGGTGCTGCAAGTCTCCCTTTATTTCCATGCTGGTGCTGTATGGGCGATCGGGGGATACGGGACATGGAACTGGACATTGCCAGGCACCGCCCTCAAGTGGTCCCTCTGCGGCTTGGAAGGAATGCTGTGGTGATTCGGGCCTTGAGTTGATGGGTCAGACTCTGTGCCACGCCCCATTCCCGCGCTCAGCGGTTGGCAACTTCGCCCACTGTGCGATGAGTATGGGTGTCGGACCTGACATAATCATCGACAGGGTACACGCCGGCCTTTCCTGCTTATCCATTCTACGGCATCTTACCGGAACCAAAATGCTTTTCTTCCTTTTCCGCGGTTCCGTTTCCTTGACTTTTTCGTCCTCATCGTCGTCCTGCGAGAGGTTCTTCGGACTTTTGGGGGGAGGAATGTAATAACCTGCATGGAAATTCCCATTGAATGCACCCCTCGCTGTCAGGAAACCTGTGGTGGTGATACGCCATTGGCAGGACCAGAGGTTCCTACCAGCGTGAACGGCCAGAAAATGCAGACCCATGTGCCTGCAATGGCTGTCATAGCATCCCATTTATTTTCATCTGGTCTATTGGCTCATCCATCTTGTTATGAATGATGTGAGCATTCAGCCAAAGTACTTTCAATGTCTTTTTATCACTTTTCCCTACACTGACCCTATTTGCTGGTGCATTTTTATGTTGTATGCTCTGTCCTTTCCTGTCACACTCTGGTTATCATTTCCTGTATTGCTAGCTTATCCTTCCACAGTTCTTGTGATATATCTGGTATAGGGAAATAAATGATCATCTGGACTGAATAGGATGCCAAGACAACAAATTGTCCAGTTTGTTCAGAGATCAGGGCAGCACGGTAGCATAGTGGATAGCACAATCGCTTCACAGCTCCAGGGACCCAGGTTCGATTCCAGCTTGGGTCACTGTCTGTGCGGAGTCTGCACGTCCTCCCCGTGTGTGCGTGGGTTTCCTCCGGGTACTCCGGTTTCCTCCCACAGTCCAAAGATGTGCGGGTTAGGTGGATTGGCCATGCTAAGTTGCCCTGAGTGTCCAAAATTGTCCTTAGTGTTGGGTAGGGTTACTGGGTTATGGGGATGCGGTGGAGGTGTTGATCTTGGGTAGGATGCTCTTTCCAAGACCCGGTGCAGACTCGATGGGCCGAATGGCCTCCTTCTGCACTGTAAATTCTATATACCGTATATACTCGCGTATCATGCGATCTCGCGTATCATGCGACCCCTAAATTTTAGACCCCAAAACATGATTTTATGCTATACCTCATGTATCATGTGAGTCACTTTTTTGAGACACCAAATGAGATACCAAATTACGTCGTTAACAACCGCCGTAAACAACCAGCTGTTTTGCGGTTTCTAATCACAGTAATAAGCAGTTAACTAACGCGTAACACATAACGGTCGAATACATTCTACCATTAGCCACTATGGAGAAAAGATCTACCAAGAAATATACTGCCAAATTGAAGCTGCAAGTCATTGCCGAAGCGGAACACAGCAACAACGTTAAAGCTGCAAAGCTGTTTGGTGTCGGAGAAAGCTGTTCGCGAATCAAACACCGATATAGCAATCGTTCCAGCTGGCTTGACTAGCGTCGTTCAGCCACTTGACGTATCCATTAATAAGCCATTTAAAGACAATATAAGAAAGAAATGGAATGACTGGATGATGGAAGGAGAGAAATCATTTACGAAGGGAGGGAATATGAAGGCTCCGGATTTGCCTCTACTGTGTTTGTGGGTAAAAGAAGCATGGGCTGAGATAGATGCAGATTTGATTGTTAAAGCATTTAAAAAATGTGGAATAGCAAATGCTTTGGATGGAAGTGAAGATGATGCTATATTCGAAGATGCAGGAGAAGAGGATGAAAATATTGAAGACCTGGAAGATGATCAGTATGACGACTGCCTGGATGAAGAAGAATTCCAAGCTTAATTTGATAATGACACTGATAGCAATGAAAGCGAATTTGACGGATTTTAGTTAACCTGCAAAAGTTTGTTTTAATATTTTTTTTATTAAAGTTTTATTAAAGTTTGTTAATTAACCTACATATGTATTCCTGTTTATATTTTATTGTCCATAATAATGTCCATTTGACTTTCCGTTAATGGATACGGTCTGCTTAACAGCCTAATCTTGACCAGTACTTCACACCTGAAATTTTGTATCTCGCGTATCATGCGACCCCCCAAATTCAGGTCAAAATTTAGGACTTCAAAGGTCGCATGTTACGCGAGTATATACGTTAATAGCCATATTATGATGCAATATTTGGACCATATTGGATTGGATTGGATTGGATTTGTTTATTGTCACGTGTACCGAGGTACAGTGAAAAGTATTTTTCTGCAAGCAGCTCAACAGATCATTCAGTACATGGAAGAAAAGAGAATTAAACAAAATTCAAGAAAATACATGAGAATACATAATAGGGCAACACAAGATATACAATGTAACTACATAAGCATTGGGATCGGTTGAAGCATACAGGGTGTAGTGTTAATGAGGTCAGTCAATAAGAGGGTCATTTAGGAGTCTGGTGACAGTGGGGAAGAAGCTGTTTTTGAGTCTGTTTGTGCGTGTTCTCAGACTTCTGTATCTCCTGCCCGATGGAAGAAGTTGGAAGAGTGAGTAAGCCGGGTGGGAGGGAATCCTTGATTATGCTGCCCGCTTTCCCCAGGCAGCGGGAGGTGTAGATGGAGTCAATGGATGGGAGGCAGGTTTGTGTGATGGACTGGGCGGTATTCACGACTCTCTGAAGTTTCTTGCGGTCCTGGGCCGAGCAGTTTGCCATACCAGCCTGTGATACAGCCAGGTAGGATGCTTTCTATAGTGCATCTTTAAAAGTTGGTACGGGTTAATGTGGACATGCCGAATTTCCTTAGTTTCCTGAGGAAGTATAGGCGCTGTTGTGCATATGAAATAGAGCATGATTGAATAAAGCTTTTTATTGCAAATAAAAACATTATTATAGCCGGATATAAAATCAGTATCATTCACACACTAATTGTTTACATTTTAAATTTAAGGACATTATGAGAAACAAACTGACACCAAAAACTGGAAACAAGGCTGGAATTGGCCAAGATAAGATGTCACTGGCAAGGGACGGAAAAGCTTGTGAACCCCAGTTATTAATACTTAAACTTGAGCCTGAAAAGCAGTATTGAAAGTACGAGGCTAAAGGAAAGGAACTTAGTGCATATTCAAGGTTAAAGAGAAGGAAGGTCGGCATGAGAGGATTTTGTTCATTAATTGCACTGTTTTCCAATGATGAAAGTATCAGGGAAAGATCCAGGCTACATGATGTTCATAACATACTGCTATTTCCTTTTCGTCTTTTGCCCTTGATTCTCAGTCAACAGAACAACACATTTGCATGCAAATTTGTCACAGGAGTGTGGTGAATGTAATTCACACTGTAATATATATGATACCATATTATTGTAAGCGCAGTTGAGTTGCCCGACCACTAGGGGGAGTAGCACTGGGAATGCATAGGAGTTTGTACAGGGCTCCACCCTTGGCTCCGCCTACGGCTCCTACCCCTGGACTGCTGTATAAAGATCGATGCCAGAGCCAGCCGACCAGTTCATCCAGGGTTCATCGTGTTACAGGCCGGCTCTGTTGTAAGTAGATTGAAACCACTGTTCATATCTTAAAGCATGTGTCTCGTGAATTGATGGTCTCATCAATTTAATCTACTTAAGAAACAGTAAGGAACAATCATGGAATCAGCCCTCAAGCCTGAGCGATTGGAACTCGACCCACAGGATGCAGAGGCAAAAGAAATCTTTTCGCATTGGCTCCGATGTTTTAAAGCCTACCTGGCTGAAGCAATCTCAGCTGAAACGACGGAGGAGCAGAAACTTAGCCTACTGCACGTGAGGGTAATCTACAGAATTTCCACTCAACTAAACTGTACCGGCTCATATACTGAATCCCTAGCACTACTCAACAAAATGTATGTGAGGCCTGTAAATGAGGTCTACGCACCACACGTGATTACTACTCGCCGTTAGCGGCCTACGGAATCACTCGAAGAATTCCTCAGACAACTAAAAACTCTATCTCGGGACTGTAACTATCAGCCTGCCATTTTTGTGGCCAGCCCGCGGCAGCACTGCCCAGCCTGCAACGTGACCTGCAGCAGCTACGGGCGAAAAGGACACTATGCCAGAGTGTGTTTGGTGAAGAAAGCCCCAGCCTCTAACCCTCCCATGGCTCAAAGCACTCGTTCCCTGAATTCACAGGCCTGTACGCCCCGAAATGCTGCAGCCTGCATGCCGACCCTGCCCCCACCCAACATGTGCGACTCATGGGGGCGGCCATCTTGGCAATCCTCCTCCATGCGGCTAGCCATGCGGGGCTCATGGGGGTGGCCATCTTGGCAATCCTCCTCCATGCGGCTGGCCATGTGCAACTCATGGGGTGGCCATCTTGGGATCCATCCCCTCCAAACTCTGAAACTTACCTCAACGACTACGAACTCAGAGGGCAGTCATCACGGGGCCACTCCAGCGCAACTGATCGAGCCGCCGACTACCCGCAACTCAGCGCAGTCACACTGGACCAATCGTGCCCAAAGCACCTCCACAACTCGATGGCGATGTTCCAAATCAACGGGTACAGCACGCCATGCCTGTTCGACTCTGGGAGCACTGAGAGCTTCGTACACCCAGATCTGGTAAGACGCTGTTCACTCCCCGTTTTCCCTGCGCGGCAAACTATCTCCCTCGCTTCGGGCTCCCACTCTGTCCAGATCTAAGGACGCACCGCCGCGACTCTCACAATCCAAGGCGCTAGCTATGCCAAATTCCAGCTCTACGTCCTGCCTGAACTCTGCGCCCCACTCTTATTGGGACTCGATTTTCAATGTAATCACAAGAGTCTCACCCTCAGTTTGACAGGGGAAATAGTGTGGCCTAAAAGAGTAGGCGGGCTTTGTCCGCATATTGAGGGTCCCACTGGGCGTAATAGGAAAAAAATCCCAAGCACCGTTTGAGGGCCTTGGGACAATGAGGGAGAGGGAGTTCTAAGGGGGGGCGCATACGGTCCGGGGCGGGGCTCAGGACTCCGTTTTCCACGACATAGCCGAGAATGGCTAGTCTGGTCGTGCGGAAAACGCATTTCTCCTTGTTATATGTTAGATTTTGTTTCTGAGCCGTCTGGAGAAAACGGTAGAGGTTGGCGTTGTGGTCCTGCTGGTCATAGCCACAGATGGTAACGTTATCCAAGTACGGGAACGTGACCCGCAGCCCGTACTGGTCCACCATTTGGTCCATTGCTCGTTGGAACACCGAAACCCCATTTGTGACGCCGAAGGGAACCCGGAGGAAATGGAAGAGGCGGCCATCGGCCTCGAATGCCGTGTAGCGGCGGTCCTCCGGGCGGATTGGGAGCTGGTGGTAGGCAGACTTCAGATCCACCGTGGAAAAAATCCGATACTGGCCGATCTGGTTAACCATGTCTGCAATCCTGGGGAGGGGGTACGCGTCGAGGGGCTTAAACCTATTAATGGTCTGACTATAGTCTACGACCATGCGGAATTTTTCCCCTGTCTTGACGACTACCACCTGAGCTCTCCAGGGGCTGTTGCTGGCCTCTATGATCCCCTCACTGAGGAGCCTTTGGACCTCCGATCGGATGAACACCCTATCCTGCAGGCTGTATCACCTGCTGCGAGTGGCTACGGGTTTACAGTCCAGGGTGAGGTTGGCAAAGAGAGGAGCGGGGGGATTCGCAACATGGCTAGGCTGCAGATAGTGAGTGGGGGTAGGGGTCCGCCGAAACTGAGGGTGAGACTGCTGTATAAAGATCGATGCCCAGAGCTGGCCGACCAGTTTGTCCAGGATTCATCGTGTTACAGGCTGGCTCTGTTGTAAGTAGATTAAAACCACTGTTCATATCTTAAAGCATGTGTCTTGTGAATTCATGGTCTCATCAAGGAGTAGGCCATTTAGCCCTGAAACCTGCTCCACCATTTAATAAGATCATGGCTGACCTGATTGTGACCTTGATTCCACTTCCCCCACCTATCCTCAAAAACGTTTGACTCCTTTGTTAGCCAATATTTACCACGTAAAAAATATTCAAAGACTTCTGGGGGAGAGAGTTCCAAAGACTCATGACCCTCTGAGGGGAAAACAATTCTCCTTATCTCCATTTTAAATGGAAGACCCCTGATTTTTTTAAAACGTTTGTCTACTTGTTCCAGTGTCCTTCACAAGGGGAAATGACCTTTGAACTTTCACCCTGTCAAATCCCCGCAGGATTTTATGTTTCAATAACATTGCCTCTCATTTGAATGTGAATAGATTAACTGCGTTGAAATGGAAATAATGGTGCTGGTTTTGAACTCTGAATCACCTGCGAGGATCTTTATAATTCAGTTAAACAATTGAAAAAAAGCTAAGACATAACCATGTTTGTTGCAATCCAAGTCTTGTGAAATATGTCAACCCAAATTTCAGTTTACACCATGGCTGACATGCTCCAATCTATAACTAATGAATGATTATGAGTTGAATTGATGTATTCTGCTTGCTCATGAATTTTGAATTTTGTGAATTTTTGGGACAACTTTAACAGCAGAAATTCAAGCAAGCATCTTTTAGCATCCAGAAAGTCTTTCCTTTTGTCTACTTCTTTCACAAAAATGCAGAGTTCAAGCTCCTTGATTTTATGGATTTTGCATTAATGAGGCCCACAGTTAATTCAGTTAGTGCTCATTAACAACGGTTAAATCAATTCCTGCACTGAAGCAATTGGAATTTGGTTTCATGTTTTATGTTTAATGACTCAGAGGAAGCTGGCGGTAAATTAACATAACTTTATTTAACTATTTACAAAGTCCTGCTGAAGGCAGCATGTCACTCCCAGTACGGTCCCTGCTGCAAGGACTAAAGCCAGCAGGCCCTACTTTGGCCTGCCTCTATCTTAGTTCATAACAAAGCTCCAGATGGTTGGCCTCGGCCCATACCTGGGAAGCTCGTACTCCACGAGTCCCACGGGGACATCAATGATAGTTTCCTTTTTATTCTCAAGGGGGTTTTGTCAGTTGCATACGATGGTTTAATTTACCATCAGTAAAAAACACAAGGGGCGGGATTCTCCGACCCCCCCTTCGCCGGGGGGCGGCCCCGTCGCTCCGGCGCTGGTTTTCGTGTGGGGGCGGGGGCCATTGGCAGCGCCCCCCCCCCCCGGGCAATTCTCCGGTCCCCAATGGGCCGAGCGGCCACCCGTTTTCAGCCAGTGCCTCCGGCTTGACGGGACCTGGCTTGCAGGCCGGCAAGGTGAGTCCATGGGGGGGAGGGTGGGGGGGGTGGGGGGAATGCAGACCCCCACGGTGGCCTGGCCCGCGATCGGGGCTGACCAATCTGCGGGTGGGCCTGTGCCATGGGGGCACTCTTTCCTTCCGTGCCGGCAATGGCGGAGCCCTACAGACGCCGGCCATGGCCGGCGCGAAGAAGAAACCCCCTGCGCATGCGCAGGAACGCACCTGCCGGTCTGCGCATACGCCAACTCGCGCCGGCCCTTCACCGCTGTCCAGATCATGCTGTAGGATCTCTGCATCCTCTTCACAGTTCACCCTCACACCCAACTTGGTATCATCTGCAAACTCTGTGATGTTATACTTTGTTCCCTCATCCAAATCATTAATATATATTGTGAATAGCTGGGGTCCCAGCACCGATCCCTGTGGCACCCCACTGGTTATTGCCTGCCAATTTGAAAAGGACCCATTAATTCCAACTCTTCGTTTCCTCTCTGCCAACCAGCTTTCTGTCCACCTCAATACATATCCCCCTATCACATGCGCTTTAATTTTGCACAATAATCTCTTATGCGGGACTTTGTGAAATGCCTTCTGAATGTTCAAATATACCACATCGACTGGCTTCCCCTTGTCAGCCAACAGCCAATAGAGTAGGAGGAGGGGGGGGGGGGGAGGGGGGGGGCGCAGAAACCACCGCAGCAGGTGACATGGGGGGGGCGAGAGTTTGGCCACAAAGAGAGAGCCCGAGAGCTGGGTCAGAAGGTCCCAGGGCAGAACAGGGACAAACACAAACCAAACTAACCCTGTATGTAGAGAGAGCAGAGAGAAACATGGTGCGGAGGTGGGGGGGGCGTTGGAAGAGGGGCGTTGTTATCTGGGTACTTTGCGTGTATCGCTTCCTTCTTCCTTTCTCTGATTGTATTATCACATGTAAAATCTAAAACCCAATAAAAACATTTATAAACAGTACTAAGTGTACTTGCCAGCTTCGAGAACCTGTCCACAACCCTTAATTAGACTTCTCTCTGCCAATAAAGAGGCTGCTTCTGTAAAAATCCCACTGTTTCTAACCGAGGATGGGTTCAGGACTCTGAAACGGTCCTGACTTCTGTTTCCCACCCCCAAAGCAAAAATTCAACTTATTAACCCTGTTTCCCTCTCCACAGATGTTGCTAGACCTACTGAATATTTCCAGCATTTTCTGTTTTTTTAAAATAGAATGTTTTTTATTTGCTGGGTTAAAAAATAAGATCAGTTTTTAAAAATGTATTGTAAGTGTGGTAAACCACGTGACTGTATTGTCTGGTCTGTACTGTATCATTCATGCCTGGGCTTGTCCAGGTTGGCTCCGCCTGTGGCTCCTCCCCTTGGGGCTTTCTGTATAAGTGTGGCAAGTCTCCGCCTCCGGCCCCAGAGGCTGGAGGCTTGCTGTTTAGTGTATTAAAGCCTCAGTTAACTTTATCAACTCGTCATGCATTATTGATGGTGTATCAATAAGTAGGTCATTTGGCCCATTGAGCCTATTCCGCCATTTAATAAGATTATGTTTGTGTGTCAAATTCCACATTCCCCGATAACCTTTGATTCGCTTGCCTAACAAGAATCTATTGACCTCGCCTTAAAATATTCAGTGACCAAGCCTCCACTGCCTTCTGAGGCAGAGAGTTCCAAATACACAAACCCCTCGGAGAAAAAAAAATCTCCTTATCTCTTTTCTATGAGGGTGACTGCTAACAGTGCCCCTTAGTTCTGGACAGTAAGAAATCTTACAACACCAGGTTAAAGTCCAACAGGTTTGTTTCAAACACGAGCTTTCGGAGCGCAGCTCCTTCTTCAGGTGACTGGAGAGGTATGATCCAGAAGCATTTGCCGAGCAAAAACTTATAGCTAAGTTCCGCACGCATGAGTGCGGCCTCAACTGGGATCTTGGATTCATGTCGCATTACATCCACCCCCCCACCATCTGGCCTGGACTTGCAAAATTCCACCAACTGTTCTGGCTTGAGACAATTCACACCTCTTTAACCCCTCTCTCTGGATCTGTAATAATTTGATTACCTGCAAATTCTCGCATTCCAAGCATTGTCCGGCATCGCTGACTTTGTCTATATAAATGCTTCTGGATTTGCGGGTTCACCTTCGCACCGGCCATTGCAGAGGCTTACACGGTTAGACCAATCTCTCTACCTCCAAGCAACACCTGGACATCCCCAATGGCCCATCTCACCTTGAGACCCCCCTGCCACACCCCACCACATACCGACAGGACACCCCTGAGCCCGATCCCCAGCGCAGGTAGAATGTCAGCCTGGCACCCTGGCAGTGCCCCTGTCAGGCTGGCATTTGCACCTGGCTTCTAGGTGGCACTGCCAGGGTCCCCTGGTGGCAAAGCCAGGGTGCCAGGCTGGCAGTTTCAAGATGCCCAGGTGTCACTAGCAGGACCAGGGTACCACACTGCCCAGCGGCTGACCACCCTGGTGCCTCGGGTCACTTGAGAGATCCGCCCCCCCCTTCCCCCCTCCAAGTTCCATTCCACCTGGTCCCCATTTCTGGCGGCAGTGCTAGACGGTGCCCGGTTGGGGTCTCCTCGGCGAGGTTGATAATTCCACATGGCGGTTCGATCCGACGGTAGCAGGGTTAAGTGAGTTTTTTAGCTCACTTAACTGTGCAAGACTGGGTTCCGCCCATCGTGGGCGGGATCCAGGTCGCGAAATCTCGATAAATGATGCGAGGCGTAACGGCTGTCGGGAACCACGGGAAAGGCCTCTCCCGGGATCTTCCGCCCATGTCCTGCCCAGATTCTGGCAGGATGCGGCAAGTAGATCGCACCCTAAAAATCCACCTATTTCCTTCTTAAATATATTTAGTGACTTGGCATCCATAGGTTCACCACACTTTGAGATAAGACATTTCTCCTAAACTCAGTCCTAAATGGCCTACCCTTCATGTGCCCCCCTTCATGTATGACCCCCTCTTCATGCACGCCCACTTCATGCACGCCCCCCCCTCTTTATGCACGCCCACTTCATGCATCCCTTTCTCTTTTTTACACAGAGGGTAGTGGGTGGCTGGAACTCGCTGCTGGAGGAGGTGGTGGAAGCAGGGACGATAGTGACGTTTAAGGGGCATCTTGACAAATACATGAATAGGATGGGAATAGAGGGATACGGACCCCGGAAGCGTAGAAGATTTTAGTTTAGATGGGCAGCATGGTCGGCGCAGGCTTGAAGGGCAGAAGGGCCAGGTCCTGTGCTGTACTTTTCTTTGTTCTTTGTTATGCCCCCTTCATTCCCCTCTTCACCTGCCCTTTCATGCCGATAGCCTACTTCAGACCCTCCCCCTTGGCTGTGCCTCTTGGCATCCTGGCAGTGTCCACCTAGCACCCTGGCAGTACCCACCCGGCACCCTAACAGTGTCAACCTGGCACGCCGGCACTCCTTGCCTTGTCCCAGCCACCTGGAGGCTCCAATGTCTTCTGACCCCCCGTCAAGGTCATCACATTTAGTTTCCGTTTTTGGAAGACTCATTTAAATACGCAAGTCTGGTTCCTACCCAGCGACAGCGTAATCCAAGTCGTGTCGGGCACCGTGGGCTGGTGATCCGTTCGGTGCCTGGCGCGAATCCCATTTAGGGCTCTCCCACTATTCTCTGGGAGTAGCGCGAGGTCTGCCGGGTGCAACTCAATGGGTAAATCGGCCTCATAGAGTATAATTGTAATCAAAGTTGCTTGATGTAAATTGGATTGACTTCCTGTTCTAAACCCACTCGATATTACTGCCCATTGAATTGATGGCAATTGCTCCATAATGTGGAGATGCCGGCGTTGACCTGGGACATGTTTCTGGAACATACCTCGCCATTCACCTGAGGAAGGAGCTGCGCTCCGAAAGCTAGTGTTTGAATCAAACCTGTTGGACTTTAACCTGGTGTTGTAAGACTTCTTACAATTGCTCCATACACCTGTGGGAACACTTGGTAAAACTGGCACATTTTGTTCATCCTGATCCATTGGGAAGGAAATGAAGCAAACTGCCTATATGCAGAGAGCATCACTGACCTTCTTCATTCAATGCTAAATTAATGCAGCGAGCGCCATCAGGGCAAAATTCTGTTCCAAAAATATTCAGTGCGGTGGCGACTTTGAACAGGAGCACACTGTTCCTGCAAAACCTGTCAAGGCGCTTTTCTCTCTTAATGAGGCAGGCTGGTATTGGCAAGTAAAATCTTTATTTTTGACTTTTATAGAATGATGTTACTGCTTCAATATTTGATGAAGAATGTTTTCTAGACTTCGTGATGGAGGCATGTTCCATCCTGTACCATGCCCCACACCCGTTTTGTGTCATTGCATTTTCTTCCTGCAGAGGAACAGGCTGCCGTGATCGTTGCTTCAGTAAACTGGTGGGCAGCACGGTAGCATTGTGGATAGCACAATCACTTCACAGCTCCAGGGTCCCAGGTTCGATTCCGGCTTGGGTCACTGTCTGTGCGGAGTCTGCACATCCTCCCCGTGTGTGCGTGGGTTTCCTCTGGGTGCTCCGGTTTCCTCCCACAGCGCAAAGATGTGCAAATTAGGTGGATTGGATGTGATAAATTGCCCTTAGTGTCCAAAATTGCCCTTAGTGTTGGGTGGGGTTACTGGGTTATGGGGATAGGATGGAGGTGTTGACCTTGGGTAGGGTGCAGACTCGATGGGCCGAATGGCCTCCTTCTGCACTGTAAATTCTATGATCTATGAAACCATTTGGGCCTCTCTTGGCAACTGTTTCCCTACCACATGACTGTGCATTAACTGCATCCCTCCTGCAAAAAGAGCAGAAACTTTGTAGTCAACCCGCATCATCCTATTCCTGTGCCATGAGCGTAATTTTTACATGGGAATAGAAATTAGGAGAAATGTGAAATGCGCTAACAATTTGCTCTCATCCACTTTGTACAATACATAGTCTAAATGACCCTTAGAATTCTAAATACCCACCTTTTTTGCCCTCAGTTCCTTCATTTAACTGCTTGGCACCATGCAGTTGCACAATTACTGCTCCCTCTAAGGGAGACTTAGGGGCACCTAAATGTCTACTTGGGAACCACTGCTAATTCATGACACATATTCCCAGGGCTAACATAAATGGAAACAAAAGAAGCCTTCAAATTTTGCATTGCAATATTCAAGTCTTCACCATAACAGTGCACCGTTGGAGCAATCTATTTCCAAAGGGTTTTACCTGTACCCGCCCCCTTTAATGGTGCTGATGCCTTTAAATCCCTAGAAGCACAAACTCCCTGTTCACTGTGAGCTTGCATTAATGGTGCTCTTTCTCGTAGACCCTGTGACCTTTCATTGTATTATATCGAAGGTCTGGGTGAAAAAGGCATTCAAATTCCAATGATAAAGTGGACAGCAAATTCGGTTTTCACGGCACTGAAATTTCCCAGGAATGTCCTCCATATACATTTTTCCAATCTGTCTCTTTACATTTGCAACTGTACTTGTCCATGTCACTACTGGGGCACAATCCTGTCTTTATTGAGCCAGATTATTTGGATGGGTCAGTTGTTGACGGCTCCATTGACCAGTAGTTTCTACAGCTCAATGGATTGGATTGGATTTGTTTATTGTCACGTGTACCGAGGTACAGTGAAAAGTATTTTTCTGCAAGCAGCTCAACAGATCATTCAGTGCATGGAAGAAAAGGGAATTAAATAAAATTCAAGAAAGTACATGAGAATACATAATAAGGCAACACAAGATATACAATGTAACTACATAAGCATTGGCATCGGTTGAAGCATACAGGGTGTAGTGTACAATGGTCTCGGCAGTTGGATCAGTATTGGAAGAAGATGTTGGCAATGTGGTTCTATGAGTGCAAGTGTTCTAGTTCCTGTTCAGATGATTCCAGGGAGTATTCAGCCAGATTCTGAATCTTCTGGAATTAGTAGTTTTCATCTGTGCAATGTGGAGGCATGATTTTCGTGCTACCACGGTTACAATGGGGGCATGCAGAGTGAAGAGCTTTGGTACTCAGCACCATCATGTCATAGATGTTTCAGCATGGAAACAGGCCCTTCGGCCCAGCTGGTCCACGCCGCCCAGTTTCTATCACTAACTTAGTCCCACTTGCCGCATTTGGCCCATATCCCTCTATGCCCACCCAGCCCATGTAGCTTAACTTTTTTAAAGGAAACCATTGTACCCGCCTCTACCACTGCCTCTGGCAGCCCATTCCAAATGCCCACCACCCTCTAGTAAAACATTTCCCGTCTGGTCTCTTTTATATCGCTCCCCTCTTTCCTCTCACCTTAAACCTATGCCCTCTAGTTCTAGACTCCTCTACCTTTGGGAAACAATGTTGATTATCTACTTTATCTATGCTCCTCATTATTTTATAGATCGCTATAAGATCACCCCTAAGCCTCCTACTCTCCATGTAGGAGGGTACTCTACATGGAGGCTACTCTCCTACTCTCCTACTGCTCCAAAGCAGACCAAGCAGGCCAGCAGCACGGTTCGATTCCCGTACCAGCCTCCCCGGACAGGCGCCGGAATGTGGCGACTAGGGGCTTTTCACAGTAACTTCATTGAAGCCTACTCGTGACAATAAGCGATTTTCATTTCATTTCCAGGGAAAAAAGTCCCAGTCTATCCAGCTTCTCCTTATAACTCAGACCATCAAGTCCTAGGAGCATCCTCGTAAATCTCTTCTGCACTCTTTCTAGTTTAACAATATCCTTCCTATAATAGGGAGACCAGAACTGAACACAGTATTCCATGTGTGGTCTTACCAATGTCTTGTACAACTTCAACAAGACATCCAACTCCTGTATTCAATATTCTGACCAATAAAACCAAGCGTGCTGAATGCCTTCTTCACCACCCTGTCCACCTGCGACTCCACTTTCAAGGAGCTATGAACCTGTACCCCTAAACTCTTTGTTCATCTGATAGGAAGAATATGGACAGCACGGTAGCACACATGGCTAGCACTATGGCTTCACAGCGCCAGGGTCCCAGGTTCGATTCCCTGCCGGGTCACTGTCTGCGCGGAGTCTGCACGTTCTCCCATGTCTGCGTGGGTTTCCTCCGGGTGCTCCGGTTTCCTCCCACAGTCCAAAGATGTGCAGGTTAGGTGGATTGGCCATGATAAATTGCCCTTAGTGTCCAAAAAGGTTAGGAGGGGTTATGGGGATAGGGTGGAAGTGAGGGCTTAAGGGGGGCAGTGCAGACTCAATGGGTCGAATGGCCTCCTGCAATGTTCTATGTATCTATGTATGTATGACATCATATTGTGGATGAAAAGCCTTGACTGACAAGAGGGTGTTGTTTTACTGCACAGTACATCCTTGGTTCACCGATTTCATTCTGTTTATTCTTTTATTTTGCTTGAGTGCAAATATCAATGCTGACACTCCAGTGCAGTACTGAGGGAGTGCTGCACAGTCAGTTGATTTCTGTCAGGTTAGACATTAAAACCAAGGCCCTGTCTGCCTGCTGGAGTGGCTGCAAAAAATCCCATGACACCATCTCAAGGAAGAGCTGGAGATTTATCTGTCCTGGTCTATAGGCTGTTTAGCACAGGGCTAAATCGCTGGCTTTGAAAGCAGACCAAGCAGGCCAGCAGCACGGTTCGATTCCCGTAACAGCCTCCCCGAACAGGCGCCGGAATGTGGCGACGAGGGGCTTTTCACAGTAACTTCATTTGAAGCCTACTCGTGACAATAAGCGATTTTCATTTCATTTCATTTCAAATCAATGTCACAAAAACATAATCTGGTTATTATAACATTGCAGTTTGTAGACATTTACTAAGTGCAGGTCAGCTGCCATGTTTACCACATTACAGTGGTGGCTACACTTCAAAAAAAGCACTTTATTAGTTCTAAAGCAGTTCTAAGTTCTCCAGTGGTCATGAAAAACACTATATGAATGCAAACCTTTTCCTTTTTTTTGGTTTGTTCAGCAATTTAGGAATACGCGTCCATGTTTAGGTGAGTGGTTGCCTTGCCCGGTCAACTAGTTTTCTGCAGGACTGATCCCTTATTCTGATGTAAGGATCCTGTCAAACCCTTTGTCTGTTTATTTTTGAGCTGAAACATCCCCCTCCCACCCCGCACTGCAAGCTGCCATTTGAACTAGCCCAGGACTTACCCTTGATGCTCTATGGCAGAGCCCATGATGTCAGTTTGATGGATTTGGCAAGCAGCTAATCAGTGCATCTAGAATTCTGAGGCATCTCTTGTTCTCGCTTGCAATTGCTGGATCCATTCAGAACCTTCTGGAAGAAAGGTGGGTCATGTGAAGAGCTCCATGTTGTCCAAGCATGAGCCAGTTTCTAAACTCTCTCTCACTCTCACTCTCATTCTCATAATCTCACTCTCATACTCTCATCTCATTCTCTCACTGGTAATTTAACAGAGTATTCTACAGCTGCAGGTTCCAGTTGAAGACACCATCTGGAGATAGGTGGCTACAGAAACCGCTATGTCGGAAGCAAAGAACCATCTCATGTCTCTTAATCTCCATTATTAAAAAAAAAATTTTTTTAACAAACAATTTTATTGAGGTAGTTTTTTGGCATTGTAAACAGTTACAAACATCAACAGAAAGAAAGCAAAAAACGCAAAAATGTGCAAACATCCATGTACATTCAATACTTCGGTCGTAACATACTGCACAAGCCCGCTCCTCTCCCACCAGTACTACCCGCCAATTTATCCCTCCTACTCTACTGTACTCTACCCTCCACCCCTCCCCCCCCATCCCCCCCCGCTGACGCTCACTCTCCCGCAAAGAAGTCCATGAATGGTTGCCACCTTCGGGCGAACCCCTGTACAGATCCCCTCAAGGTGAACTTAATTTTTTCCATACCCAGAAAACTTGACATGTCCGTAAGCCACAACTCAGTCTTCGGGGGCTTTGAGTCTCTCCATGCCAATAGTATTCGTCGCCGGGCTATCAGGGAAGCAAAGGCCAGAACATCGGCTTCTTTCTCACCCTGGACTCCCGGGTCTTCCGAAACCCCAAAAACTGCCACCCCTGGACCCTTCGCCACCCTTGTTTTTAGCACCCGGGACATGATCCCCGCAAATCCCTCCCAGTATCCCCTAAGCATCGGACATGCCCAAAACATGTGTACGTGGTTTGCTGGTCCTCTACCCCAAAGAATTTGCTCATCCGAGCCACCGTCATGTGGGCCCGAAAACGACCTTAAATTGAATTAGGCCGAGCCTGGCACATGTTGCGGTCGAATTTACCCCACTCAGGGCTTCTGCCCACAGCCCGTCCTCCATTTCCCCGCCTAGCTCCTCCTCCCATTTGACCATAATTTTTTTTTTAATAAACAATTTTATTGAGGTATTTTTCGGCATTGTAAATAGTTACATATTACAGAAATATGCAAGCATCAACGAAAAACCAACACTTCAACCAAACGATAGTGCACATAACCGCTCCTCTCCCATAAACACTACCCGCCTATTTATCCCTTCTGCTCTACTCTAATCCCCCCCCCCCTCCCCCCCCCCCCCCCCCCCCCCCCCCCCCCCCACCCCGTGGTGACGTTCAATCTCCTGCGAAGAAGTCAATAAATGGTTGCCACCTTCGGGCGAACTCCAGTACAGATCCCCTCAAGGCGAACTTGATTTTTTCCATACCCAGAAAACTCGACATGTCCGAAAGCCATAGTTCGGTCTTCGGGGGTTTTGAGTCCCTCCATGCCAGCAGTATTCGTCGCCGGGCTGTCAGGGAAGCAAAGGCCAGAACATCGGCCTCTTTCTCCTCCTGGACTCCTGGATCTTCCGAAACCCCGAAAATTGCCACCTCTGGACTCATCACCACCCTTGTTTTCAGTACCCGGGTCATGACAACCGTAAATCCCTCCCAGTACCCCCTAAGCTTAGGACATGCCCAAAACATGTGAACATGGTTCGCTGGTCCTCCCGCGCATCTAGCGCACTTGTCCTCGACCCCAAAGAATTTGCTCATCTGAGCCACCATCATGTGGGCCCGGTGAACGAGCAATCGCCAACGGTTCTATGGCCAGCGCGAACAGCAACGGGAAGAGTGGGCATCCCTGCCTGGTCCCGCGATGTAGTCCGAAATAGTCTGACGTTGTCCTGTCCGTCCTGACGCTGGCTTTTGGGGCCTGGTACAATAGTCTGACACAATTAACCAGTCCCTCCCCGAACCCAAACCGTCCGAGTACCTCCCACAAATAGTCCCACTCCACCCCACCCGGTCAAAGGCCTTCTCAGCGTCCATTGCAACATTAATCAGGGAGATTGGCCTGTATGACCCGCAGGCCTCCGGGTCCTTGTCCCGCTTTAATATCAGCGAGATGGTGGCCTGCGACATCGTCGCAGGTCGGGTCCCTCTGTCCCTCGCCTCATTAAAAACCCTGGACAGCTCCGGCCCCGCTATCTCCAAGTACTTTTTGTCAAATGGGTATCCATCCGGTCCCGGGGCTTTACCCGACTGCATGGCCTTTAGGTCCCCCATTACCTCCTCCACTCTAATCAGGGCCCTCAGCCCGTCCACTAGTCCCCTGCCCACTTTTGGGAAGGTTAGTCCGTCTGGGAACCATTTCATCTCCTCCAGCTTCTCCGGGGGTTCTGAAGTGTAGAGCTTACAATAAAAGTCCCGAAACACCTTATTCAGGCCTGGCGAGTCCTCCACTCTGCTCCCCTTCCCGTCGACCACCCTACGTATTTCCCTGGCCGCCTCCCTCTTCCTGAGTTGCTGCGCTGGCAATCTGCTGGCCTTCTCCCCATGCTCATACACCACTCCCCTCGCCTTCCTAAATTGTTCCACGGCTCTACTCGTGGATAGCCCTCCCAGTTCCGCCTGCAGTCCGTCTCTCCCTGAGTAGGTCCGCCCCCGGGGACCCCGCATGCTCCTCGTCTATCCGGTGGATCTCCTTAACCAATCTATCCATTTCTGCTCTGTCCGTCCTATCCCTGTGAGCCCGAATTGAGATCAGCTCCCCCCTCACTACTGCCTTCAGCGCCTCCCACAGGGTCGCTGCTGAAACCTCCCCCGTATCGTTCACCTGCAGGTAATTTTGCATACACTTCCGCAGTCTCTCACATATCCCCTCCTCCGACAGCAATCCTACGTCTAACCTCCATTGCGGGCGTGGTAATTCTCCCCGCAGATCTGCAGGTCCACCCAACGTGGGGCATGGTCCGAGATAGTGATCGCCGAGTATTCTGTATTTTTTACCTCCCCTACACAGTCCCTGCTCATGATAAATCGATCCCAGAGTATACTCTGTGAACATGTGAGTAAAACGAATATCCCCTTCCCGTCGGCTGTCTGGCTCTCCATGAGTCCACTGCCCCCATTTGCTCCATGACCCTTTTCAGCTCCCTTGCCATTGCTGGGAGCCTACCCGTTCTGGGACATGACCGGTCTAGACCGTATTGAAGTCCCCCCCCCCCCATTATCAACTTGCGTGAGCCTAGGTCTGGGATTTTCCCCAGCACTCTTTTAATAAAGTCAGTGTTGTCCCAATTCGGAGCATATATATTCACCAGCACCACTCTCGTCCCCTCCAGCTTGCCCCTTACCATAAGGAATCTGCCCCCGCCGTCTGCGATTACGCCCTCCGCCTCAAATTGAACCCGCTAATTGATCATAATTGCTGCCCCCCTGGACTTAGAGTCCAAGCCCGGGTGGAAGACCTGGCCGATCCAGCTCTTCCTTAGTCTAATCTGGTCAGACACTTTCAAATGTGTCTCCTGCAGCATAATTACGTCCGTCTTTAGAGCCAGCAAGTGCGCGAACACACGTGCTCTTTTGACTGGCCCGTTTAGTCCTCTGACATTCCAGGTGATCAGCCTGGTTGGGGGGCACACGGCCCCCCTCCCGTGCCGGTCAATCATAACCCTTCTTGGGCCCGTCCCCGGCCCATGTGCCGCGCACCTCTTGGTTCGCCTCTTGGCAGTTTTCACCCCCGACGTCCTCTCCATTACCTACTTCAGACACCTCCCACATCAGCAGAATAACTTTCCCCCCTTCCCCCTCTAGCAACATCTCCCAATAACCCCACCCCTGCCATCTACTGGCTGTATACACCCCCCCCCACCTGACTCCCTTGACTAGCCAATCTGCTAGCCCGATGACTCATCCCTCCGGCACCCACTTGACTCATTCCCATTGTTTCCCCGACAACATCTCCCCACTCATCAACACACCACCCCCCCCCACCCCCCCCCCCCCCCCCCCCCCCCCCCCCCCCGCCCTGATCTGACCTACTGGAGCAGTCTCACTAAAATGGGAAAGATCAAACGGGATGGGGACATCAAACAGCAAAGTGAAGCTGCTCCAGGTGTAATACAGTTCCAGCTGTGTAAACAGATAAGTGTTAACACACGTCCCTTTCTGAGCATTAATAAAGTAACAACGCAGTAACACAGTACCTGTATAACACTCACCCAAAACAAACATTAAAAACCCACAACCAAAAACTTTAATCACCATTGCTTACCGGCCACCTTTATGTTGCAGTGAAGGCTCCAACAAACAAAAAGAGCACGACAAAAGGTAAAAGAAAGCGAGAGGAGGATCTCCTCCCCTCCGCACAAGGCAAAAGCTGCCAAAAATACAACACAAGGCACCTTTAAAGCAGTAAACAGTCGACCGTCAGTCCAGGCACAGCAGGCACACCCCAGACAATAACTCTCGGACTCCAGCTTGAGCCCGTGGGACCTTTTTGCGGGACCAGCCCCTGATCCCTCGCAAAGTCCATCGCTTTTTCGGGAATCCCCATTATCTTTTAACCCCTTCCCTCCTCTCCACCATGTGTGTGCCCTGTGTGTGTCTGCCCTGTGTGTGTCTGGGTGGGTGGATAGGGGTGGGGGGGGGGGGGGTGGGGGGGGGAGGGGGGGGGGGTGGGGGGGGGAGGGGGGGTGGGGGGGGGGGCAGTTTTGAGAATAGTTAGATTAGCGACCATTATTCCATTCTTATCATTATATATTCATCTTTTTCCTTGTTATAAATAAACAGTTTTTAAATGTTTTGCTTATAAATCTGGTGCTGGTAACTCATTGGAGAAGTCGAGGGCCAAAATCTCGACAAGTTTATAAGAATTAAAACAGCCTTGATTAACTCAAAGGGTTAGTTTATTTGGATACGCACGAAATGGGTGGGGGGGGGGGGGGTGGGGGAGTTGCAACATAGCTCTTGTACAGTAAAGGAAGGGTACAGAAAAGAAAGATTTACAGGAACTCCAGATCAAAAAATTATGCTTTCATGGCTTTACGAGCAGCATGGTAGCACAAGTGGCTAGCACTGTGGCTTTCACAGCGCCGGGGTCCCAGGTTCGATTCCCCGCTGGGTCACTGTCTGTGCGGAGTCTGCACGCTCTCCCCGTGTCTGCGTGGGTTTCCTCCCACAGTCCAAAGATGGGGGGCGAGATTCTCCCATATGGGGAGAAATCGTAAGGCTGGCGTCAAACTCGACCGGGAACCGATTCTGGTCCCCGGTCGGGGCTAGCAGCCCGACGCCGTAAGCTCCGGCATCACGGGCTTAATGAATTTCGTTAAGCCCGCTTACCGGAGTTAGCGCCGGCTGACGCGTCATATGACGTCAGCCGCGCATGCGCGGATTGGAAGACTCCAACCCGCGCATGCGCGGATGACGTCATCGCGCATTTGCGCGAAACCCGCGCATGCGCGGGCCGGGTTGCCCCTCAGCCGCCCCGCGAATGGATACTGTGGGGCGGCGGAAGGAGAAATAGTGCGCGGACATTGGGCCCGCTGCCCGCGATCGGTGCCCACCGATCGCGGGCCCATGGCACTCTTGGCACGGCCGTGGTACTGCCGTGCCAATCGGTGCCATGGTTATAAAATGCGAGTGTTTACGGCCGTTTTTACGAATGGCCAGACCAGGTGTGTTTGCCGTTCGTAAAAACAGCCATAAAGGGCTGGGAACTCGGCCCATCTATCAGCTGTGAATCGCTGCCCGCCGTAAAAAAACGGCGGCAGCGATTCGTGTCGGGAGTTGGGCGTGGGGGGGGAGAGAATAGCGGGAGGGCGTCGGAACAGCGTGGCCGTAAAATTTTACGAGCCACGCTATTCTCCGCACCGTCGGGAGTGCGGAGAATCTCGCCCGGGGTTATTGAGTTACGGGGATAGGGTGAAAGTGAGGACTTAAGTGGGTCAGTGCAGACTTGATGGGCCGAATGGCCTCCTTCCGCACAGTATGTTATATGTTCTATGGGTCCCAGAGTCCAGAATTGAAGTCCACGGAGATCGGCAGGTCAAAAGCCCAATGCTGTCTAATTCATGGGATGTGCATCCCCTGTGTGGGTCCCTGAGATGGTTAAATGTGTATGGAAAGGAAGGTGGCAGGACCCTTTGTCTGAACAATTCGACTCCGGGTGGCCAGCCTGAGTTCTGAAGTGCAGATGGCTCTGTATAGCTTTCTTTGTATTTGATTCTGTGCAGTCCATTATGTGTTGTTAGTTTAGAGACACCAATGCAAATTTCTTCGATACTGCCACATGGCTCCTTTTGTTTTGTGGTTCGTTCCTGTGTCACAGAGAGTCATAGATTTAAAAGGTCTTTGTCCAGCTTCTTAGAAATAACCATGAGTATACCTGTATTTACTTTATAAAAATATACAGTGTGAGGCCTTAGTCCCCTCACAATTGTTTATTCTTGATTACCTTTGAGAAAGTAGTGGCAAACTGCCTTATTGAGCCAAGGGAGTCAAACTGGTATAGGTACACAGTCGTGCTGTTAGGGAGGGTGTTCTGGGATATATGACAGTGAAGTATTGGTGATATAATTTCATATCAGGCTGGTGTGTGCCTTGGAGGGGAATTTGGAGGTGGCGCTGTCCCTATGCCCCTGTTGCCCTTGACATTCTTAAGTGGTAGAGGTCATGGGTTTGGAAGGTGTTATGGATGAAGCCTGAGTGAGTTGCTGCAGTGTATCTTGTAGATGGTACACACTGCTGCCAGTATGTGTCGGTGGCGGAGGATCAGAATGTGTAAGGTGGCAGATAGGATAGACAAGTAGACATGGTTCCATCACATTCTTGGCGTGTGCCTTGCAGATTTCTACATTGCAAGTGCCTGCACTTCAAAAGTACTTTGCAACATTCTGATGTTGTGAAAGACATTATATAAATGTGAGTACTTTCTTTCACTGAAACTGTTATATGCTTGGCTAATTCTCCCTGCAATCCTGCCAAGGGCGCAAAGTTTGCTATTATGAAGTGTTCCATCGAATGATAGAATGAACATTTGAAGTGACAGTCAATCCTGACAGTGGATTCTCGTAACAATTCCCTGCAAACATAAACCTACAACCACAGGCTCCTAAACTTACCCCTAATCATGGAAAAACTCAGCCAAATCATTAACTTTGTAATTTGTAAGCTGTGTAAAAGATTAAAATATCTTAAAAAGAAACATAAACAAATCAAGGTGAAGCTTTCTTTGCTTAACACTTCAGGCGAATACTTCGCCTCTGTTATGTGTAAAATGAGCTGTTTGTTATCTCCATTTTTCCTCCTAATTTATCCTGTTTAATGAAAATGCACTTTAAAACAAGTCTATTAGAGGTCAAGGTACTGCAATGGTGATATTGATTAAAATAAAAAGACCATTGCATTCCCCAAATCTCTAGTGACAAATTGACACCACAATGTGCTGTAAAATGATTAGATTATGCCGCACTGAAATTGCGACATATCAGGAGCTGCCCAGCAAATTACTTCATAGAATTTACAGTGCAGAAGGAGGCCATTTGGCCCATCTAGTCTGCACCAGCCCTTGGAAAGTGCACCCTACCCAAGGCCATGCCTCTGCCTATTCCTGTAACCCAGCAATTCCACCTAACATTTGGACACTAAGGGCAGCACGGTGGTGCAGTGGGTTAGCCCTGTTGCCTCACGGCGCTAAGGTCCCAGGTTCGATCCCGGCTGTGGGTCACAGTCCGTGTTGAGTTTGCACATTCTCCCCGTGTTTGCGTGGGTTTTGCCCCACAACCCAAAGATGTGCAGGCAAGGTGGATTGGCCATGCTAAAATTGCCCCTTAATTGGAAAAAAATGAATTGGGTACTCAAAATAAAAAAAAAACATTTGGATACTAAGGGGCAATTTAGCATAGCAAATCCACCTAACCTGCACATTTTTGGACTGTGGGAGGAAACCAGAGTACCTGGAGGAAACCCACGCAGACACGGGGAGAAAGTGCAGATTCCATATAAAAGACAGACACAAAGCGCACTCAGTAAGTTTTGTGCACGTGAAGGAGACACATCCTGAGTGAGTGAGACACAGCCAGAGGCTTCCAGCATTCCAGATGGCTTCATCTGCAGAAAGTGTACCCAACTGGGGCTCCTCACAGACCGCATGGTTCGGTTGGAATAGCAGTTGGATGCACTTAGGAGCATACAGGTGATGGAAGGCGTCATCGATAGCAGTTATAGAGATGTGGTCACACCCAAGGTGCAGGCAGAGAAATGGGTGACCACCACAAGGGGCAGGCAGTCAGTGCAGGAATTCTCAGTGCTTGTCCCCCTCTCGAACAGGTATACCCCTTTGGATACTGTCGGGGGGTATAGTCTATCAGG
Organism: Scyliorhinus canicula; assembly: GCF_902713615.1. Taxonomy (NCBI): domain Eukaryota; kingdom Metazoa; phylum Chordata; class Chondrichthyes; order Carcharhiniformes; family Scyliorhinidae; genus Scyliorhinus; species Scyliorhinus canicula. Next base: position 190,058,260 of record NC_052151.1, read on the forward strand.
GGAAAACAGCAGCAGCCAGAGCAGTGGCACCACAGCTGGCTCTGATGTTCAGCAGGGAGGGTCAAAGCGCAGAAGAACAATAGTCATAGGGGACTCTATAGTCAGGGGCACAGATAGGCACTTCTGTGGATGTGAAAGAGGCTCCAGGGTGGTATGTTGCCTCCCTGCTGCCAGGGTCCAGGATGTCTCAGAACGGGTAGCGGGCATCCTGGAGGAGGAGGGCAAACAGGCAGAGGTCGTTGTACATATTGGTACTAACCACATAGGCAGGAAGGGGCATGAGGTCCTGCAGCAGGAGTTCAGGGAGCTAGGCAGAAAGTTAAAAGTCAGGACCTCAAGGGTTGTAATCTCAGGATTACTCCCTGTGCCATGTGCCAGTGAGGCTAGAAATAGAAAGATAGAGCAGCTAAACATGTGTCTAAACAGCTGGTGTAGGAGGGAGGGTTTCAGTTATCTGGACCACTGGGAGCTCTTCCAGGGCAGGTGTGACCTGTATAAGAAGGACGGGTTGCATCGAAACTGGAGAGGCATAAATATCCTGGCCATGAGGTTTGTTAGTGTCACACAGGAGGGTTTAAATTAGTATGGTAGGAGGGTGAGTACCGGAGCAATAGGTCAGAAGGTGAAAAAATTGAGGGGGAACTAGGAAATAGGGCCACTATGTCTCTGAGGAACAGCAGACAGGGAGATGTTGCTGAAAACAGCGGGACTGGTGGTCTGAAGTGTATATGTTTTAATGCAAGAAGTATAACAGGTAAGGCAGATGAACTTAGAGCTTGGATTAGTACTTGGAACTATGATGGTGTTGCCATTACAGAGACCTGGTTGAGGAAAGGACAGGTTTGGCAGCTAAACATACCAGGATTTAGATGTTTCAGGCGGGATAGAGGGGGATGTAAAGGGGGTGGCGGAGTTGCGCTACTGGTTAGGCAGAATATCGCAGCTGTACTTCGGGAGGACAACTCTGAGGGCAGCGAGGCTATATGGGTAGAGATCAGGAATAAGAAGGGTGTAGTCACAATGTTGGGGGTTTACTATAGGCCTCCCAACAGCCAGCGGGAGATAGAGGAGCAGAAAGGTAGACAGATTTTGGAAAGGAGTAAAAGCAACAGGGTTGTTGTGATTGGAAACTTCAACTTCCCCAATATTGACTGGGGCTCGCTTAGTTTTAGGGGCTTGGACGGGGCAGTGTTTGTAAGGAGCATCCAGGAGGGCTTCTTAAAACAATATGTAGATAGTCCAACTAGGGAAGGGGGCTGTACTGAACCTGGTATTGGGGAATGAGCCCGGACAGGTGGTAGAAGTTTCAGTAGGGGAGCATTTCGGGAACAGTGACCACAATTCAGTAAGTTTTAAAGTGCTGGTGAAAAAGGATAAGAGTGGTCCTAGGGTGAATGTGCTAAATTGGGGGAAGGATAATTATAACAATATTAGGCGGGAACTGAAGAACTTAGATTGGGGGCGGATGTTTGAGGGTAAATCAACATCTGACATGTGGGAGGCTTTCAAATGTTAGTTGAAAGGAATTCAGGATTGGCATGTTCCTGTGAGGAAGAAGGATAAATAGGGCAAATTTCAGGAACCTTGGATAACGAGAGATGTTATTGGCCTCGTAAAAAAGAAAGGAGGCATTACTCAGGGCTAGAAGGCTGGGAACAGACGAAGCCTGTGTGGAATATAAGGAAAGTAGGAAGGAACTTAAGCAAGGAGTCAGGAGGGCTAAAAGGGGTCATGAAAAGTCATTGGCAAATAGGGTTAAGGAAAATCCCAAGGCTTTTTACACGTACATAAACAGTAAGAGGGTAGCCAGGGAAAGGTTTGGCCCACTGAAGGGCAGGGGAGGGAATCTATGTGTGGAGCCAGAGGAAATGGGCGAGGTACTAAATGAATACTTTGCATCTGTATTCACCAAAGAGTAGGAATTGGTGGATGTTGAGTCTGGAGAAGGGTGTGTAGATAGCCTGGGTCACATTGAGATCCAAAAAGACGAGGTGTTGGGCGTCTTGAAAAATATTAAGGTGGATAAGGCCTGATGGGATCTACCCCAGAATACTGAAGGAGGCAAGAGGGGAAATTGCTGAGGCCTTGACAGAAATCTTTGGATCCTCACTGTCTTCAGGTGATGTCTCGGAGGACTGGAGAATAGCCAATGTTGTTCCTTTGTTTAAGAAGGGTAGCAAGGATAATCCAGGGAACTCCAGGCTGGTGAGCCTTACATCAGTGGTAGGGAAATTACTGGAGAAAATTTTTTGAGACAGGATCTTATCCCATTTGGAAACAAGTGGTTGTATTGGCGAGAGGCAGCATGGTTTTGTGAAGGGGAGGTTTTGTTTCACCAACTTGATAGAGTTTTTTGAGGAGGTCACAAAGATGATTGATGCAGGTAGGGCAGTGGATGTTGTCTATATGGACTTCAGTAAGGCCTTTGACAAGGTCCCTCATGGCAGACTGGTACAAAAGCTGAAGTCACACGGGATCAGAGGTGAGCTGGCAAGATGTATACAGAACTGGCTAGGTCATAGAAGGCAGAGAGTAGCAATGGAAGGGTACTTTTCTGATTGTAGGCCTGTGACTAGTGGTGTTTCGCAGGGATCAGTGCTGGGACCTTTGCTGTTCGTAGTATATATAAATTTTTTGGAGGAAAATGTAAGTGGTCTGATTAGTAAGTTTGCGGATGACACAAAGGTTGGTGGAATTGCAGATAGCGATGAGGACTGTCAGAGGATACAGCAGGATTTAGATCATTTGGAGACTTGGGTGGTGAGATGGCAGATAGAGTTTAATCCGGACAAATGTGAGGTAATGCATTTTGGAAGGTCTAATACAGGTGGGGAATATACAGTGAATGGTAGAACCCTCAAGAGTATTGACAGTCAGAGAGATCTTGGTGTACAGGTCCACAGGTCATTGAAAGGGGCAACACAGTGGAGAAGGTAGTCAAGAAGGCGTAGGGCATGCTTGCCTTCATTGGCCTGGGCATTGAGTATAAAAATTGGTAAATCATGTTGCAGCTGTACAGAACCCTAATTAGGCCACACTTGGAGTATAGTGTTCAATTCTGATTGCCACACTACCAGAAGGATGTGGAGGCTTTAGAGAGGGTGCAGAAGAGATTTACCAGCATGTTACCTGGTATGGAGGAGAGGTTGAATAAACTTGGTTTGTTCTCACAGGAACAAAGGAGGTTGAGGGGTGACCTGATAGAGGTCTACAAAATTATGAGGGCATAGACAGAGTAGATAGTCAGAGGGCGGGATTCTCCAACCCCCCGCCAGGTTGGGGAATCGCCGGGTGTCGGCGTGAATCCCGCACCCGCCGGCCTCCGAATTCTCCCACCCCCCAAAAGTCGCCCAGGCGTGAATCGCGCCTCCTGCCTCGGAGAATGGCGGGGACCGGCGCGACTCAACGGGCCCCGGGGCCACCCGAATTCTCCAGCCTGCGATGGGCCAAGTTCCCGCCTGTTTTTGCCGGGTCCTGCCAGCGTAAATCAAGGTAGGTCCTTACCGGCGGAACCCAGTTCCGTGGCCAGCCTCCGGGGTCCTCGGGGGTGGGCAGGGGAGGGGGGGGGGGGCGCGGGGCGATCTGGCCCTGGGGGGGGTGCCCCCACGGTGGCCTGGCCCGCGGTCGGGGCCCAGCGACCCGCAGGCGAGCCTGTGCCGTGGGGGCACTCTATCCCTACGCGCCGGCCGTGTAGGCGTCCGCATTGGCTTGCGTGAAGGTGAACCCCCCTGTGCATGCGTGGTGATGACGTCAGCAGATGCATGTACCGATCCGCGCCGGCCGGCGGAGTCCATTCGGCCTTGGCTGGCGCGGCACCAAAGGCCTTCCTCGCCGGCCGGCGGGGCGCAAACCAGCCCGCCGTCCTCACCCCTGAAGGTGTGGAGGAATTCCGCACCTGTGGGGCGGCCCAACGCCGGAGTGGTTCCCGCCACTCCACTGCGCCATTTCTGCCGGGACCCCTCGCCCCTCCAATTCCTGGAGAATCCTGCCCAGAGACTTTTTCCGAGGGTAGAGGGGTCAATTACTGGGGGGGCATAGGTTTAAGGTGCGAGGGGCAAGGTTTAGAGGAGATGTCCGAGGTACGTTTTTTACACAGAGGGTAGTGGGTACCTGGAACTCGCTGCCGGAGGAGGTGGTGGAAGCAGAGACGATAGTGATGTTTAAGGGGCAGCTTGACAAATAAAAGAATAGGATGGGAATAGAGGGATACGGAACCTCGGAAGTGTAGAAGATTGTAGTTTAGACGGGCAGCATGGTTCCTGTGCTGCACTTTTCTTTATTCCTTGTTCCACAGAGACTGTCACCCAAGGCCGGAATTGAACCTGGGACTCTGAAGCTGTGAGGTAGCAGTGCTACCACTGTGCCACTGTGCCACCCTACTTGAGTAATAGCAGGGTTGAAACTGGTTAAAATAGAGGCTTAAAAGTTGATCCAATGAGAAAAAACAAGTACAAATTCAAATTATAGCATGTTTATTTGCTTTGAGCAACATTTTTATATTTATCTCGTGGTTCATTACATGGAACAGTGAAAACCACTTCCCTTTGAGGTTGAATGAACAACACAACCACAGAAGTCAGAAGATTTCAATATTAATTTGCCCAATGGGTCTGCAATTCCAGTGTTATTTCTGATCTACGCTTGGATTTTGTTGTTTGTCCTGGGGAGGCTGGTTTAGCTCAGTGGGCTAGACAGCTGGTTTGTGATGCAGAACAAGGCCAGCAGCGCGGGTTCAATTCCCGTACTAGTTGAGAATTCTGAATTCTCCCTCTGTGTACCCGAACATGCGCCAGAATTCTTCATAGAACATAGAACATTACAGCGCAGTACAGGCCCTTCGGCACACGATGTTGCGTCGACCTGAGAAACCCCTCTAAAGCCCATCTACACTATTCCTTTATCATCCATATGTTTATCCAATGACCATTTGAATGTGTTTAGTGTTGGCGAGTCCACTACTGTTGCAGGCAGGGCATTCCATGCCCTTGCTACTCTCTGAGTAAAGAATCTACCTCTGACATCTGTCCTATATCTATCTCCCCTCAATTTAAAGCTATGTCCCCTCGTGCTAGACATCACCATCCGAGGAAAAAGGCTCTCAATGTCCACCCTATCTAATCCTCTGATTATCTTGTATGCCTCAATTAAGTCACCTCTTAACCTTCTTCTCTCTAACGAAAACAGCCACAAACTAGGCGATTGCATAACATGTCACAATGAAGAGTCAAATTTGCAGTGTTCAGCCATTTAGCGATGCCTGGCTACAAATGCCAAAATTGTCTCCCCGAGTGCCTGATCACTGAATTAATTGTATACCGTTGCAGTGTGATGAAGGGTCTGGGATTGTAATGCTCTTTCACGAATGCGACTAATTGATCAAACGACTTGGTATCTGGAGCCTCCGGGGATATCAAACATCTAATGAGATTATAAATCTGGGGTCTGCATAGTGTAAGCAAGTTTGCCTTCCCCAATAACCTCATTAGCAGTGAAAAAGTACTGAAGTCTCTCAATTTATTGGCCCCAGCCTTTGGTCCATTGGTCAAAAGAATTGAGTTTTCCTATTAGTGGCATTATTTCTCACTCAGTGTTACTACCGAGACGGCTTCTCTTTCCTTCTCTGGAGGTTTCCGATGGCAACCCCTTTCCTCACGAATTTGGAAGTTCACGGCAGTTGTCAATTTACTCTTGTCACCAATGTAACAGCACGAGGTATCAACGAGGAGGCTTCTTAAATCACAAAGTGATTTATTGGAATAAACAACGAGCTTAAACTATGTAGGAACAGCAGTTGAAATACAGATCCTTATTCCTTGACTATTGCCCTTGCAAAATAGGACAGGGTGTCAGTTGTGTGAGAATCTGCAAAGCCGTTTCCTGAGAGATAATAACCACTTTATATTCCGGAATTGGAAAAAAATGATTTGAAGATGCGCCTTTTATAATTGATTGAGTAGAGAAGGTTGAGAGAGAGAGATGAGGATAACTGAAGGAGTGAATGTAGACACCTCTGATCTGTGCAGGCCAGTGGAATGGGTACTATTCATTCGTGCTCTTGTTCAGCCCGAAGCAAATTTCTGGAGTTGTTCACTGTCATGTGCAGGTTGAACATTGCCCACCCAGGTCAATGGGAGATGCACATTATTTTATGTTTTTGTTTAATCAATAAGGTATTTAGCTATATAAGTACGTACACTTCCATTTCTCTTCACTAAAAGGTGCCAAAGTACGTAATCCAATGCCTGGTATAAAAAATAAATGGAATGCCATATTTTGTTTGACAGTGTTCCTGTGAAACACCATGTGATGTTTTACTTTGTTAAAGGCATTATTGTTGGAGCATCCGGGTTTCATCTCCCTCCACTGATCTCCCACTCAGTTTTCACTTTGTTTGCTGTTGATTGGGAGCAATTATCAGTGCCACTAATCTTCCTGATATCCTTTACCAGAAATTATCATTGTCGGCATGGTTTGTGTAAATCACCTGATATCCAAACTGAGTGGAGAGATTTTCAGCAAATGGTTCACGCCTGACAACTTTCTTTTAAAAGTAGGTCATAAGGATAAAGGTGAACAATTGTGACGAATGAGGCATTGATGTCTCGATATTTGAGCTGAGCAAAGTTGGACTGCACTCACCTGTGGCTTGGAAGCAAAGAAAGACTTACATTTATACAATGTCTCTTGGGACCTTGGGCCCTTTCAAAGCACTTTACAGCAGATGCTCGATCAATGACTCCAGAAGCGAGATTGGACGACAATTGAAGGCTTTATTGTACTAGATGTTTCCCCCAGCAGCACAGGTACAGAATGTAGTTGATGGGGAGACACAGACTCTTATACTCTGCCTTACTGGGCGGAACCAGCAGGCAGGCTTCACCAATTATACAGCAGTCTCAGGTACCTCCCACACCAATGGTCTTACAGCATCAACCTGGGTACCGTAATACCCCTAAAACCCGACTACCACATTCACCCCCTGTTTAAAAAAAAGAGTCTGGCGGGGTGGTGGTCCCGCGTTATACAGTGGTAGAGGTTGAGGTTATGGTGGTAGCCGGTATACATTAGCACAGTGTTTTGCCTCGTTACATGTCACAACTATTTACAGTATTTATTTACAATCAGAATGAAGCAATTAGTCGAGCGGGGGCCCTGGTCATCCTCTGTGATCGTTGCTTCGGCGGTGATGCAGGCGCCGGCTCGGGCATCCGTGGCTCCGGGAGCATGGCTTTCGCTTCTTCGGCAGCTTCATCACCCCTGGATGGGACCGGTGGGAGGGCCGATCCATCTGGGAAGAGGGTAGCTGTGGGGTGCGCCGGTGGGAGGGAGGGGGGTGGTGGTGGTGGGGGTGTGGGTGGGGATCCAGCGGGTGCCAGGTCCCAAAGGGAGACCGTATCCTGTCGGCCGTCGGGGTATGCCACGTAGGCGTATTGAGGGTTAGCGTGAAGGAGATGGACCAACTTGTGCACCTGCACGTGTTTGCAGGGCAGGATGGGTCCAGGAGCTGCCAGCCAGGTCGGGAGCGAGGTCCCGGAGGACGACCTCTGTGTTGGGGTGTATGAAGCTCTCTGTGCTCCCAGAGTCGATCAGGCAGGATGATTTATGCCCATTGATGAGCATGGTCATCGTCGCAGTCGCGAGCGTTCAGGGCCGAGACTGGTCCAGGGTCACCGAGGCTGTAAATTTTCTTCAGCCGATGAGTGGTCATCCGAATCGGGGTCCTGAGACTCCAGCCAAGATGGCGGCGCCCACTGGTCGCATGTGGTCCCTGGGGAGGAAGATGACGGCGCCCGGGGCCCACACGTGGCTCTGGGAAAGGAAGATGGCGGCGCCCGCTGGCCGCACGTGTCTCGTGAAGAAGGTTGGAGTGGCGGTCCTGTTTCGCCCCCGGAGACCGCGGCGACCGCCCGGGCCTGGCTTACCGATGCAAAATGGTACTTTCTGCCGCACCCTTTGCAGGTGGAGGAGCGGGCCGGCAGAGCCGCCGGGGGTGCTTGGCTTGCCCGCAAAAGTAGCAGCAGGGACCCCGGGGTTGCCTGGTAGTCGTGCCGCACAAGCTTGTGGGGGGATGGGGGATGCATCGGAGTCGGCTGCGGGGGGGGGTTCCCACGCTGCCCAAAGGGCTGCCGCGCGATCGGGGACGTACGCGTGGGCGTTTTGGGAGGCTCCATCCATGGAGCTAGCAAGGGTCAGTGTCCCCTTGAGGCCTCCTGTCTCTTTTTCTAGCAGCCGCTGGCAGATTTGGGAGGACAGCATACCTGCAACGAATGCGTCCCGGATCAAAAGTTCTGTGTGGTCGCTGGCTGAAACCTGTGGGCAGTCACAGTTCCTACCTAGTACCAGGACCGCACGGTAGAAGTCCTCCAGTGATTCCCCGGGGATTTGCCGCCTTGTCGCTAGCAGATGTCGAGTGTAGACCTGATTCACTGGGCGAATAGTGTCCTTTCAACATGGCCAACGCGGCCTCGAAGTTGTCCGCACCCTCGATGAGGGTGTAGATCTCTGGCCTCACCCTCGAGTGAAGAAATTGCATCTTCTGGTCCTCCGTGGGTGTACTGTGGCCGTCCTGAGGTACCCATTGAAGCACGCCAGCCAGTGTTTGAAGGTTGCTGCTGCGTTTGTCGCGTGGGGGCTGAGTTGCAGACACTCCAGCTTGATTCAGAGCTCCATTCTTTAAAATCTAGTACAATAGATTGATGCTCGATCAATGACTCCAGAAGCGAGATTGGACGACAATTGAAGGCTTTATTGGACTAGATGTTTCCCCCAGCAGTGCAGGTACAGAATGCAGCTGCTGGGGAGACACGGGCTCTTATACTCCGCCTTACTGGGCGGAACCAGCAGGCAGGCTTCACCAATGATACAACAGTCTCAGGTACCTCCCACACCAATGGTCTTACCGCATTGTCCAGGGTACCGTAATACCCCTAATACCGGCTACCACAACCAAGGAATATTTTTGAAGTGTGGGCTCCGTTGTAACAAAGGAAACACAGCAGCCAATTTGTACACAGCAAGCTCCCACAACCAGCAATGTGATAATCAACAGATAATTTGCTTTAGGCATGTTGTTGAGAAATACATATTGGTCAGGACACTGGGGAGAACTCAACTGATCTTCCAAATAATGCCATGGGATCTTTTCTGGCCACCTGAGAAAGCAGTTTAACATTTCATCCATATGACAGTACCTCTGACAGTACAACACACCCTCCGATCTGCATAGATTGTCAGCTTAGTTTTTGTGCTCGAGACTCTGGAGTGAGAAGGACACATGAGGGGATCGGTTGCACTGAATTTTGTGAGACTGGTTGCTCCACTTGAACAGACTCCCGAACCCAGATTACCACTTCCACAGAATCCCAGCCAATAGTCAACAAGTCAACAGCCATACCTTTTATCTGCTTCCCGACCATTGGCCTGTTCTTTCACACTTCTTTCTTTTACTGGGCCTATTTCAGGAAGGAGTTAATGAAGGATCAAAAATAATTTGTAACTTTGAGCCTGCCATGCACAGTCTGCAGCAACTGATAATCTGAAACAGGGGATGGATTTATTTAGAGTCCCACAGAATGAATGGATGTTCATGGGAATGTCTGGGTGGCCTCAAGAGAGTGAGGAAATAAGTCCTGAATAACATAGAAGGCAATTTTAACCCTCAGAATTGGGTGGATTAGGGTTTAGGTGGGAAATTAAAATGTTAATATCCTGAAACTGGAACTGATGTTTGGTTTGAAAGAAGGCTAAACAAGGGGCAGGTGATCAACCTATTCAACAGAGATGGTTTGGTTGTTGAAACATTTTCTGGAGAATGTGTGTATTCATTTTCTCAGTGTTTCCATTCTTAAACACAATTGCTGACTTTTCCAGATCTTTGGAGAGCTAACAAGTTAAAAAGAGGTGAGAAGGACTGGATCGGTCAGGTAAGTCTATTTGCAGAATTGCTTGTGGGCCAGGAGGAGGAGTGTTTCCTCTAGACCCAACAAACAAACGCTGAAAGCCTCCCACTTCACCGCCACGATCTCTCCCTGACACATCCAGAATCACCACATCCACCCACTGTGATCATTAACTCCACCCCCACATTCAGTGACCCCTCAATCTTTGACCCCTCCCTCCAATTTCTCCTCAATTCCCCGACATTTGACTCTTCTCCAACAATCCCATTTCTGTCCTTGATCCTCAAACTCCTCATTATCCCCACTCGCTATCTCAGACCCGCACCCTCACAACCATCTTTTACCCACCTGATCTCTAACTCCAGCTTACTTTAAACCTTAGCTGATCTGCAGCTTTTTCCTTGAATGTTCCTTGCCTGATAAGCATTCAAGCCTGCCTATTAGATTGGTTTCCCTGGTTGGTAAACTGTTTTTAAAAATGCATTTAATGGGGTTAAAGCACAACATTTGGGGTAAACCAGGTAAACCTGATGTTCAGTGGATCTTTCAGGATCTTTTTGATAGCACAGTGGTTAGCCCTGTGGCTTCACAGCGCCAGGGTTCCGGGTTGAATTCCCGGCTGGGCCACTGTCTGTGCGGAGTCTGCACGTTCTCCCCGTGTCTGCTTGGCTTTCCTCTCCGGGTGCTCCCGATTCCTCCCACAAGTCCCGAAAGACGTGCTGTTAGGTAATTTGGAAATTCTGAATTCTCCCTCTGTGTACCTGAACAAGCGGCAGAATGTGGCGACCAGGGGCTTTTCACAGTAACTTCATTGCAATGTAAGCGTACTTGTGACAATAAAGATTATTATTAGGAAGAGTGAAGGTAGATTTTTTAATTTCTTATTCTTTTATGGGACCCGGGCATCTCTGGCAAGGCCAGCATTTGTTGCCCATCCCTAATTACCTTGGAATCAAGTGGCTTTCCACACCATCTCAGAATGACATTGCTGTGGGTCTGGAGTCTCATCTAGCACAGGTGACAGATTTCCTTCCCTAAATCAGATGGGTTTTTCTGGCAATTGATAATAGTTTCATAGTCACCATTACTGAGGCTAGCTTTTCATTTCATTAATTGAATTTGAACCCTTGTCCCCCCAGAGCCTCATATTACCAGTCCAGCGACATTACCACTACACCACTGTCTCCTCAAGAACCCAAGACATGCCCCGGGGTGAGTGCAGTGGGTTCCAAACATAAGGCCTTGTGTGATGATGCAATTGCCTAATGATTGGGTGCACAGCTAGCAGCAAAGGATGACATAAACAGCCCGGGAAGCAAATTAGGGTCACGGAATGTGAGGTTTGGGATTTGGGACACTATTTAAAATCAAAGATTTACAGATATAACTGTAATCGAGTGATAGGTGCGGTATGTTCAGTTGGTCTCACTAAGGGCCTCTGCATCTTGTATGGATGAACATTGACTGTTTATTGGTAACACATAACTATCTGCATAGATATAGCACATAGCTCAGGCTATGAACTCACCTCATGCTTGCTTCTACACAGGTCTCTGTCTAGACCACAACTGATTCTCAACTCAAGGGATAATGTCCCACATTAACCTTTGTTATGCCACATGCCCTTGTACTACAATGGGTTGGTAATAAAGAGGAGATAGTTTAGTACAGTCGAGGTACATTCCCACAAGGGAGAATAGTAGGACAACCAAAGTCAGAGGTTTCTGGATGACAAATGAGATAGACAGTAAGATGAAACAGAAAACGGCTGCATATCACAAATGTCATTTTGATAATACAATTAAGGTTGAATATAGAAAATTCAGAGGGGATGTGAAAGCAGGATTATAAGAAGGACAAATAGAGAGTATAAAAAGGGACTGGCAGCTAATACAAAAGGGAATCTAAAAATCTTCCTTAGACATATAGATAATATATGGCTAGTCAGAGGAGGGGTGAGGTCAATACGGGACACAAAAGAGGATCTACACATGGCAGCAGAGATCATGGCTGAGGTATAAAATATATGCTTTGCACTGTCTTTAGCAAGGAAGAAGATGCAGCCAAAGCCATAGTGAAATAGAAGGTACTAGAAAAATTAGCTGAATTTACAGTTGATAAGTCACCAGGACTGGATCATGGGTATCCAAGGATACTGAGGGAAGTAAACGTGGAAATTGCAGAGGCACTGGCCCTAATCCTCCGATCCTATTTTGATACAAGACTGGTGTTAGAGGACTAGAGAATTGAAAAAGTTCTCCCTTTGTTCAAAAAAAATGGTGCAAGGATAAATCCAGCAACTTCCGGCCAGTCAGTTTAACGTTGATGTCGGGAAAGCTTTTAGAAACGATAATTCCGGACAAATTTAACACTCACTTGGAGAAAAGTGGGTTCATTAAGGGGACTGAGCATGGATTTGTTAAAGGTGAAACTAACTTGCTTTTGTTTTTTTAATGAGATTACAGAGTTGATGAGGGTATTTAATGAGATACACATGGACTTCCAAAGGGCATTTGTTAAAGTCCTACATGACAGCAAAGTTAGTAGGGACAATGGCAGCATGTATCCAAAACAGGCTGTATGACAAGAAACATGGGGTAGTGGTGACTGGTTGTTTCTCAGACTGGAGGAATGCGTCATGGTATTGTCACTTGACGAGTAATCCAGGGATCCAGGGTAATGCTCTCGGGAACCAGGTTCAAATTCCACTACTGCCGATGGTGAAATTTGAATTGAATTTTTAAAAAAAATCTAGAATTAAAAGTTTAAAGATGACCATGAAACCATTGTCAATTCTCGTTAAAAATCCACCTGCTTCACGAATGTCGTTGCCTAGTCTGGCCTCCAGACCCACAGCAATGTGGTTGAGTCTTAAATGTCCCTTCAAGGGCAATTAGGGAGGGCAATAAATGCTGGCACAGCCTGCGACGCCCACATCCCACGAAATAATTTTTTTAAATAGTGAGATTCCCCAAGGGTCAGTATTAGCTTTTCTTGAACTATATAAACGATATTGTACAAGACACAATTTCAAAATTTGCAGATCACACACAATCTGGAAGTATTGTGAACTGTGCAGAGGATATTGAACGACTTCAAAGGACATGGCAGACTGATGAAAAGAATGAACATTTGGCAGATAGAATTTAATGTCGAGAAATGTGAAGTGATACTTTTCTGTCGGAAGAACAAGATGAAGTAATACAAAATAAAGAATACAATACTAAATGGAGTGCTGGAGCAGAGGGATGTAGGGGTTTATGTGTACAATCATTGAAGGTGGTGGCATCAGGTGACTAAGTATTTAATACCCTATGTGAGATCCCGGGCTTCATAAGTAGGGGCAGAGGGTACAAAAGCAGGCAGGTTATGATGAATCTTTTCTAAACACTTGTTTGGTCTCAACTGCAGTATTATGTCCCATTCTGGGCACCACACTGTACGATAGCATGAGATGAAAGCATGAGAGAGGGCGAAGAAAGGATTGACGAGAATGGTTCCAGAAGTGAGAAACCTCAGTTTTGTGGATGGATTGGAGAAGCTTGGGCTGTTTCCTTAGAGAAGAAAAGCTTAAGAGGAGACTTGTTAGAAGGATTCAGAATCATGAGACTCATCAGAGTAGGTAGAGAGAAACTTTCCCATTGTTGGAAGGATTGAAAACCAGAGAACACAGAGTTGCAGTGAATGGCAAAAGAACCAACGGTGGTATGAAGAAAACCATTTTCACATAGTGAGGGGTAAGGATCTGGAATGCACTGCATGAGAGTGTTGTGGAGGCAAATTCAATTGTGGCTTTCAAAAGTGATTTGGGTGAGCAACTGAAGGGGAAAAAAAATAGCAGGGCTGTAGGGAGAGGCAGGGAAGTGGGCCTAGCTGAGTTAATCTTGGAGAAAGTCAGCACAGACAGGATGGGTTGAATGGCCACCTTCTGTGGGGCAGCACGGGAGAACAGTGGTTAGCACTGTTGTTTCACAGCGCCAGGGTCCCAGGTTCGATTTCCGCTTGGGTCACCGTCTGTGTGGAGTCTGCACGTTCTCCCTGTGTCTGCGTGGGGTTCCTCCGGGTGCTCCGGTTTCCTCCCACAAGTCCCGAAAGACGTGCTGTTCGATGAATTGGACATTCTGAATTCTCCCTCAGTGTACCCGAACAGGCGCCTGAGTGAGGCGACTAGGGGTTTTTCACAATAACTTCATTACAGTGTAAATGTAAGCCTATTGGTGACACTAATAAAGATTATTATTATTGAAACCATTTTACAGTTGAATGATCGAATGTGGACACAAATTGATAGAAGTTGCCATCCCAAAACTGCTTTGAGTCAATAACTTATTAATCTGTACCAATAGTATGGGTCTCTTTCACTTTCTCTTCATTTGTCTGAGACAATTAATTCAAATAACATTCCACTGCCAATCCAGTCCATTCTTTTTTGTACTTTGGATAATTTATTTACTTCGCATCATTGTTAAATTGTCTCACATGTGAAAAGTTGTAACTTATCAGGAAATAAATATCCAGAACTAATCATTATGCCCAATATATAACAGTGGTTGTAAAGTTTCAAAACACTAATTGTTATTTTCTATAGGTGAAAGAGTATATTAAATTGCAATAGCTCACATCCAACGCTTACATATGCTATGGTTAATGTTGAATGATTTTGTTCCAATGCGTTCAGTTTCAGTTCACTTAAACAGTCAGCTTAATCTTTATCACTTGATGTTCTGCTTCTTTGATGTAGCCAAATACTAACCAGATTATTTTCTGTATGCACTGAAAACTAAAGTGTTTGGGATTTAAAATTAGATCCAACTCAGCTGCCTTGCAGCTAAGCGATTATTTTGAATCCAGTTGAAAGAACATTGGTCGTTTATCCATTGAAGAATAAATCAGTTTTTCCCAAACGTTGAAGTTGTTTGAAGAGTGTTATGCTTGCATTTTTAGATATTTAGCTTTTAGTGTGTCCTTGTTTATCATGTTTAGCCAGAAAGACTATAAAAGTACTTGCTCCCAAAACAATCACCCTGGTGAGACATGTAGAGCCCACTCACGAATAAGTGGACTAATGTTGCCAGCAAGATTATACTGCAGGTCACTTTTTTATCCATTGAATCCCTCCAGTGACATTCAGCCCATCGGGTCTGCACCGATGCTCACCCTACCTAGGCCCAACCTCCTACCCGATCCCCGTAACCCCATCTAACCTGCACATCTTTGGACACTAAGAGGCAATTGTAGGCCAATCGACCTAACCTGCATATCTTTGGACTGTGGGAGGAAACATAAAATCCGGTGGGAACCCACGCAGACATGGGGAGAAAGTGCAAACTCCACACAGACAATCACCCAAAGCCGGGATTGAACCTGGGTCCTTGGTGCGTTGAGGCAGCAGTGCTAACTGTATCACCGTACCATGCCACCCTTAATGAAAAGATGCAATATATTCAATAAGCCACTTTCTCATTGTTGGCTGTGTTATAAATGCTATACTAATGTTGGTCAATTCAAATTCCCCCGAGGTAGCGATCACTATAGCTAATATTGTGAATTTGTTTCAATTGAAAAACGAACCTATTTTTCCCACCTCTGAAACAGAAAGAGATTTATCCCAAATGAATTATGTAATTGCATACCATTGCCAATAGTTCTGAGATCCTTGGTTTGCAAATACCTAGTAACTGTTTACCACCTGACCAACCAACTAACTTCAACCTCCTGTGTTATAAAAAAGGAGGAAATAAGATCCGGGTAATAGATCTCAGAATTGTTGATAGCATAAGTTAAGGGAGAGTAATTGATTTAGGTGGTGGGAATTTTCTCTTGCCTGATGGCAGTTTGAGTCTGGTTCCAAGTCAAAGAGATCTCCACAAAAACAGCAGCAGTGATGTCAGCAGCAGATACACAACCAATCACATTGAAGTATTCACACAGACAGCAAACCAGACAGTTGAGAGTGTTTAATAGCCTTCACTTTCAATTTAGATTTTCAGAGAACAATGTTAACTTTCAGTGACTTATGAACTAGGTCCCATCGGATATCACAGTTCCAAATCTCACATCATTTAAGAAATACTCTGAATTTCTGTGGTGGGATTCTCTGACCCCCCGCCGGGTCGGAGAATCGCCCGGGGCCGGCGTCAATCCTGCCCCGCCGTGTCCCGCATGCTCCGCCAACCGAGATTCGGCGGGGGCGGGAATCGCACCGCGCCGGTCGGCGGGCCCCCTGCGGCGATTCTCCGGCCCGCGATGGGCCGAAGTCCCGCCGCTGACAAGCCTCTCTCGCCGGCGGGAATCAAGGCACCTACCTGACCGGCAGGATTGGCGGCGTGGGCGCCAGGATCCTGGGGGGGACGCGGGGCAATCTGACCCCGGGGGGCGCCCCCACTGTGGCCTGGCCCACGATAGGGGCCCACCGATCGGCGGGCGGGCCTGTGCCATGGGGGCACTCTTTTTCTTCCGCCTTCGCCATGGTCTTCACCACGCCACTCCAACATGCCGGGACCCCCAGCCCCGCTGGGTAGGGGAGAATCCCGACCCTGATTCCTTTGTAACCAAAGTGGATTACTTCACATTTTTCAACATTAAATTCCAACTGCCGTGTTCTTTCCCACTCACTTTGCCTGTCCAAGTTCCCTTGAAGCCTCCTTCCATCCCCTTCATGACCCACAATCCTACATTTTGTGTCATCAGCACACTTGGAAATATTCCATTTAGTCCCCACCCAAATCATTGACATAGATTGTGAACAGGTGGGGCCCAAAAATTGATCCCTGCGTTACCCCACAGCCTACCAATCTGATAATGACCTGTTTATTCCTGCTCTCTGTTTTATGTCCATAAACCACTTCTCAATCCATACTATAATATAAAGGCCAATCCCATGAGTTCCAATGTGTTTTACTAGCCTCCCATGTTGGACTTCATCAAAAACCTTCTGAAAATCCAAATGTACCACATCCACTTGTTCCCCCTTATCTATTCTGCCAGTCAAATCCTCAACAAAACTCGAAAACATTTGTCAAACATGGTTTCCCTTTCATAAATTCATGTTGACTCTGCCCAATCATGTCATTACTTTCTCAATGTTCAGTTGTCACCCTAGCAGGTTTGTAATTCCCTGGTTTCTCTCCCCTTTCGGGAACCATTCCAGAATCTATATAAATTTGGGAGAGAACCACCAACCCATCATTATCTCCAAAGCCACCTCTTTTAATATTCTGGTCATTTGATCCAGAGGATTTATCAACTTTCAGTCCCATTAATTTCTCCAGTTTTATTTTACCAATACTGATTTCCTTACCAATTTCCTTACTTTTTTTAACCAATACTCGTTCTTCCTTTTTGCTACTCCCTTGGTTCTCTAATATTTCTGGGAGTTAGATCATAAAACATACAGTGCAGTAGGAGGCCACTCGGCCCATCAAATTTGCACCGACCCACTTAAGCCCCCACTTCCACCCTATCCCCGTAACCCAATAACCTCTCCTAATCTTTTTGGACACTAAGGGCAATTTAGCATGGCCAATCCACCTAACCTGCACATCTTTGGACTGTGGGAGGAAACCGGAGCACCCGGAGGAAACCCACGCACACACAGGGAGGATGTGCAGACTCCGCACAGACGGTGACCCAGCGGGGAATCGAACCTGGGACCCTGGCGCTGTGAAGCCACAGTGCTATCCACTTGTGCTACCGTGCTGCCCACTTCTTTTATATCTTCATGCAGAAAGACAGGGACAAATTCCCAGTTTCCGTTGTGGCAAAAACCCTGGAAATGACCTGAACTTCGAAGGGTTGCCCCCAAACATGCCATCTTTAATTTTCACAGGGGCAGGACTAGCATCAGGCTGGGATGTGTGCATGCTTGATAATGGAGGCAACTGGCTATTTAAATCACTAGCTGCCTCCACTATGGTGGAATTAGTGAAACAGAATAACCGGAGGCCTTGTTCACCGTGGCCGGGGACTTCAACCAGGCCAACCTCAAGAGTGTGCTGCCAAAATTCCACCAACACACCTCCCGCCCCACCAGGGAAACCAACGTCCTTGACCACTGCTACACAAACACCAAAGGCGTCTACCAATCCATCCCCTGATTGCATTTAGGGAAATCGAACCGCAGACGGTGCTCCTTCTCCCGGCAAAGAAGTAGAAACTTAAGCGGGAGAATCCGGTTATGAAGGTCGTGCAATGCTGGTCCGAGGCAACGGGAGAGCGTCTATATGACTGCTTGGAGTCAGTGGACTAGTCCATATTCACGAACTCAGTGGCCAAGACGAGTATGCCACGACTGTCACAGACTTCATCAGTAAGTGTGTCGAAGATTGCGTGCCAAAGAAGGTAGAATATGCATTCTCCAACCGGAAACCATGGTTTAATCGGGAGATTCCTCCCTACTGAAGTCCAGGTCTGAGGCATTAAAGATAGGTGACTCTGACCTGTACAAGAAATCCAGGTACAATCTCCGCAAAGCCATCAGGGATGCCAAGAGACAGTACCGAACTAAGCTACAGTCCCAGGCTAAGGACACGGACTCTTGTGGGTTGTGGCAAGGCTTAAACAACATAATGGGCTGCAAAGCAAAGCTGAATGGAATCTCTAGCAACAGAGCATCCCTCCCCGAAGAACTATGCTTGTTTCGAGCAGGAAACCGACAAACTATTGTCAACTGCCCCAACAGTCTCAGGTACACCCATTCATAGAACATAGAACATAGAACAGTACCACACAGAACAGGCCCTTCGGCCCTCGATGTTGTGCCGAGCAATGATCACCCTACTCAAACCCACGTGTCCACCCTATACCCGTAACCCAACAACCCCACCCCCCTTAACCTTACTTTTTAGGACACTACGGGCAATTTAGCACGGCCAATCTACCTATCCCGCACATCTTTGGACTGTCCTACTGTCACAGCCTCACAAGTCAGATCAGTCTTCTTGAAAGTGAACCCACGGAAAGCAATGGGTTCTGACGGAGTCCCTAGTCGTGCACACAGATCCTGCTAGGGCCAACTGCCAGGTATGTTCACGGACCTCTTCAACCTCCCTCTACTCCGTTCTGAGGTTCCCAGTTGCTGCAAGACACCCACTATCATACCGGTGCCAAAGAAGAACCAGGCAACGTGCCTCAGTGACCACCATGTGGTGGCCCTGACATCTATCATCATGAAGTTCTTCGAGAGGTTGGTCTACAGCTCTGCCTTCATCACTATAATCCCAGCCAAGCTCATATCCAAACTTCAAAACCTAGGACTTGGCTCTTCCCTCTGCATCTGGATAGCGACTTCCTGACCCATAGACCACAATCAGAAAGGATAAACAACGATACCTCTTCCATGATAGTCCTCAATACCACGGCCCCGCAAGGCTGCGTACTTAGCCCCCTAATATAATCCTTATACTCACACGACATGTGGCAAAATACGGCTCCAACTCCATGTACAGGTTTGCTGATGACACAACCTTAGTGGGTCGGATCTCGAACAATGATGAATCAGAATACAGGAGGGAGATTGAGGACCTAGTGGAGTGGTGCAATGACAAGAATCTCTCCCTCAATGTCAGCAAAACTAAGGAGATGGTCATCGACTTCAGGAAGCAAAGTATCGTACACATCCCTATCAGCATCAATAGTGCCGAGGTGGAGATGGTTAACAGCTTCAAATTCCTCAATGTGCACATCGCCAACAATCTGTCCTGGTCCACCCACATCAACACTACGACCAAGTAAGCACAACAGCGCCTATACTTTTTCAGGAAACTAAGGAAATTCGACATGTCCACATTGACTCTTACCAATTTTTTTAGATGCACCGTAGAATGCAACCTATCCATGTATTTGTCACGATGCCTTTTGAACGCCATTAATGTATCTGCTTCCACAACCTCCCCTGGCAACGCATTCCAGGCACTCACCACCCTCTGTGCAAAAAGTCTGTCTCGCACATCTCTTCTAAACTTTGCCCCACGGACCTTAAACCTATGCCCCCTGGTGACTGGCCCCTCCACCCTGGGAAAGAGGCTTGACCATCAATTCTAGCCATGCCTCTCATTATCTTGTAGACCTATATCAGGTTTCCCCACAACCTCCATCGTTCTAATGAAAATAGTCTGAGTCCATTCAGCCTCTCCACATGGCTAATACCCTCCAGACGAGACAACATCCTGAACTGATCTCTCTACGCAACGTCTCTACTGTTGTAGCACTATACTCCGTATGCTTCACCTGACGTCTATGTCTATCTATTTACATTGTATAGTTATCGTATATCCTATGTTTTTCATGTATGGAATGATCTGCCTGGACTATATGCAGAACAATACTTTTCACTGTACCTCAGTACATGTGACATCAATTCAAATCTAGTCTAAATCAAATCTAATCTTTTGCGAGACCAAATTGGTCCCAATTGGCCTCCAAATGGGAAGGCTATCCTCCACCTACCCCACCGCTGGTAAAATGCCATGGCAATGAAAAGACGACAGGCACTCTAACTCCACCCACCTTTCCTTTCTATTTTTCCAATCCTTGCTGCCTGTTAGACCATCCTTAGAGGGCTGGTAAAATCAAACCGCACGCTCAGCGTTCTTTCCCCAGAATGGGTTCATTGGGCCTGAGCTCTGTAGAAGAAGTAACTTGTAAGTGGGATAATGGAAGTGCAGCCCAGTTGTAGGTTAAACATATTTCTCAGGAAGGTCTGCTAACCGGCTGCATGATTGCCACACCTGACTATCTATCTGCTTGACTACATCAAATCCAAGTTGGTAATTAATTGAAACAATTAGAACATAGAACATAGAACAGTACAGCACAGAACAGGCCCTTCGGCCCTCAATGTTGTGCCGAGCCATGATCACCCTACTCAAACCCACGTATCCACCCTATACCCGTAACCCAACAAACCGCCCCCCCCCCCCTTAACCTTAACCTTACTTTTTTATTAGGACACTACGGGCCTAATCCACCTAACCCGCACATCTTTGGACTGTGGGAGGAAACCGGAGCACCCGGAGGAAACCCACGCACACAGGGGGAGGACGTGCAGACTCCACATAGACAGTGTGGACACTGTCTCCACACAGACACACACACAGACAATTATTTTTACTTATACTACACCATCAATACCTTGCATATATGTAGTGCCAAGGTACTTCAAGGAGTCATTCATTAAACAAAGATTGACAACAAGCCACGTAAAGAGACATCAGGTCAGATGATCAAAAGCTTGGTCAAAGAGATAGGTTTTAAGGAAATTGTTAAAGGAGAAAAGTGAGGCAGAGAGACTTAGGGAGGGAACTCCAGATCTTGGGGTCTCAGTAACTAAAGACAGTCAATGTCAGAGCGAACAACGGGGATGTTAAAGAACTCAGAATTGGAGCGGCATAAATATCTCGGAGGGTTGTGGGGCTGGAGGAGGTCACAGAGAAAGGGAGCGATGGAGGCCATTGACTGATTTAAGAACAAGGATGAGAATTTTGAAAATCGATGCGTCGTAAGACTGGGAGTTAGTGTAGGTCAGTGACACTTGACATTCAAATCCAATGTAAAGGCAATTTAAAAGGAAGATTGGGTGATCGGTTAATATCTGACCAGTCCTGAGAACTTCTTATAAGAGCAGTGGGACAATTAACAACGCCACTGAATCAGTAAGTGTTGGATTGAGTTTTGTCCAGCTAATTGCATTAAAACTAATCATTTAGCTCAAATCAACTCCTATCATTCAATTGAAGGGCGACATGTTGGGATTGATAATTATAGAGGCTTGGATTAAACATGAAATATGAATGCATTGCCACTATACCTGTCTGCTGAATGGAA
The DNA here is from genome assembly GCF_902713615.1 of Scyliorhinus canicula. Lineage (NCBI taxonomy): Eukaryota > Metazoa > Chordata > Chondrichthyes > Carcharhiniformes > Scyliorhinidae > Scyliorhinus > Scyliorhinus canicula. The sequence continues at coordinate 190,079,982 of NC_052151.1, forward strand.
CATGAGGAAGCCTGGAATGGAAACAAAAACTATTTAATCCATGTTCTGTTTATTTCATACCAAAGAATAATTAGTTTTTATGCAGGGTACAATTCCAGGCTCTCAACCACAAAAACCACTTACACGGCTCCCCAGCCTCATGTGTTTATGGAAGATGGCCTCAAGCATAAGTCTGTAAACAACGCTACAGTTCCACATCTTGCACCATAAAGTTTCATCTGTTTCAGTAATCAACTTCAAATAACAATTGCCTGCCAAGAACACACAAAACTTCAGAAGGAGGGAAAAGCATGGACCGAGTCTGCCTCTTTTAACATACGCTTGCAAAGGTCAGGTTGTAGTCTTGTATTTGATTTCCTAATTAAACTTTCCCAGTCGATAATGACCAGCAACAAATACTGGGTGCTAACAAAGATAACGGGCTGGATTCTCCGTTTCTGAGACTAAGTGTTGACGCCACCGGAGAATCCGTGGATTTTTACGACAGAAAAACCGGTGCCGCACCTGGACTGATCCCGCTACCGTTGAGGGGCTAGCACCGATGCCGCGGAACACACTCGATTCCACTCAAAAATGGTGTGGGATTCGCTGGGTCCGGAATTAACACTCGGGAGGCTGACAAGCTGCAAATTACACACCCTGCACACACATTACACTCCCTACACACACTTAACCCAGCCAAACAGGTGGCACTGGTTGTGCTGGAGTGCACCCGTACAGCTGATGGGTCGGCTGTGTCCCTGGGGGGGACACCTATACGACCATGGCACCAGGTTCAAAGTGGACTGTTAGCGGTGCGTGCAGCTGCACGGCTGTCTTGCCGGCTGCGGCAACGGTGTTCCATGCCCGTCCACCCCGACCCCACAGCCCATCTCCTGGCCACCCCCACTACTCCCCCGGCCCTGGCAGAAGCCCCGCGGCCAGAGGCCCAACTGTCAGCACACTATGGTGATGTTCGACACTTTCCGTACTCCCTCTCTCTCCCTCAGTAGCCGCCATGCCGGTTTCACGATTTTTAAAAGCAGAAGTGAACCGTGCCGTCGGGAACTGAGCCCATCGGAGGAGGAGAATCGCGGAGGCCCTGGTTAGTACCGGGTTGGGTCTACTGGTGTCTATGGTGTCTACTGTACGTGCGGAGTGAAACACATTGACGCCGTTTTTGAGGTCACGGAGAATTGCGATTTTGCATCAAATCAGCGCCTGCTGCGATTTTAGCATTGGAAGCTATTCTCCACCAAATCGCATTTCCCGATTTTGGTGTCGGCTAATGGAGAATCCCGCCCAATATCTTACTTTTAAGGAATCATATACCCTGCTTAGGTTTGGCATTGCTTCTTTTGATTTCAAAAAAATCTAATTATTGACACAGGCATAGAATCTAGATTCACACTCCAGTATTGAGAGAGTATTGACAGTTCAGTGAAGTACTAAGGTAGTACTGACAATGTAGTACTAATAGAACACTGACAATCCAGAGTAATACTTACAGAGTACTGAGAATCCAATATAGTACTGAGGGAGTACTGACAATCCAGTGTGGTACTAAGGGAGTACTGACAATCCAGTGTGGTACTAAGGGAGTACTGACAATCCAGTGTGGTACTAAGGGAGTACTGACAATCCAGTGTGGTACTAAGGGAGTACTGACAATCCAGTGTGGTACTAAGGGAGTACTGACAATCCAGTGTGGTACTGAGGGAGTGATGACAATCCAGTGTGGTATTGAGGGAGTTCTGACAATCCAGTGTTGTATTGAGGGAATGCTCACAATCCAGTGTGGTATTGAGGGAATGCTCACAATCCAGTGTGGTATTGAGGGAATGCTCACAATCCAGTGTGGTATTGAGGGAATGCTCACAATCCAGTGTGGTACTGAGGGAGTTTTGACAATCCAGTGTGGTACTGAGGGAATGCTCACAACCCAGTGTGGTATTGAGGGAATGCTCACAATCCAGTGTGGTATTGAGGGAATGCTCACAATCCAGTGTGGTACTGAGGGAGTTTTGACAATCCAGTGTGGTACTGAGGGAATGCTCACAATCCAGTGTGGTATTGAGGGAATGCTCACAATCCAGTGTGGTACTGAGGGAGTGCAGATGGTTCAGTGGAGTACATAAGGAATACTGACAATCCAGTGTAATACTAAGGGCTACTGAATCCAGTGTGGTACTAAGGGAGTACTGACAATCCAGTGTGGTACTAAGGGAGTACTGACAATCCAGTGTGGTACTAAGGGAGTACTGACAATCCAGTGTGGTACTAAGGGAGTACTGACAATCCAGTGTGGTACTAAGGGAGTACTGACAATCCAGTGTGGTACTGAGGGAATGATGACAATCCAGTGTGGTATTGAGGGAGTTCTGACAATCCAGTGTGGTATTGAGGGAATGCTCACAATCCAGTGTGGTATTGAGGGAATGCTCACAATCCAGTGTGGTACTGAGGGAGTTTTGACAATCCAGTGTGGTACTGAGGGAATGCTCACAATCCAGTGTGGTATTGAGGGAATGCTCACAATCCAGTGTGGTATTGAGGGAATGCTCACAATCCAGTGTGGTACTGAGGAGTTCTGACAATCCAGTGTGGTATTGAGGGAATGCTCACAATCCAGTGTGGTACTGAGGGAATGCTCACAATCCGGTGTGGTACTGAGGAGTTCTGACAATCCAGTGTGGTATTGAGGGAATGCTCACAATCCAGTGTGGTACTGAAGTAAAGCTCACAATCCAGTGTGGTACTGAGGGAGTGCAGATGGTTCAGTGGAGTACATAAGGAATACTGACAATCCAGTGTAATACTAAGGGCTACTGAATCCAGTGTAGTACTGAGCGGGTGTTGACAATCCAGTGGAATACTAAGGGAGTGCTGCCAATCCAGTGTAGTACTGAGGGAGTACGAACAATCTAGTGTAGTACAGAGGGAGCACTGACAATCCAGTATAGTACTGAAAGAATACTGACAATCCAGTGTAGTACTTCAGGAATACTGACAATTCAGGATAGGACTGAGGGAATGGTAACAATCCAGTATAGTACTGAGTGTGCACTGACAATCCAGTTTAGTATTGAAGGGCCGCTAACAATGCAGCGTAGTAATGACAACCCAGTGCAGTACCAAGGGTGTACTGAAAATCCAGTGCAGGACTGAGGACGCACTGACAATCCAGTTCAGCACTGAGGGAGTACTATCATTTCAGTGTAGTACTGAGGGAGTACTGATCTTCCAGTGTAGTATTGAGGGGGTGCTGACTATCCGTTATAGTACTGTTAGAGTACTGACAATCCAGTGTAGTCTGAGGGAGTGCTGACAATCCAGTGTAGTACTGAAGGAGCCTCAACCGGGACCTTGGATTCATGTTGCATTACATTCATCCCCCACCATCTGGTCTGGGCTTGCAAAATCCTACCAACTATCCTGGCTTGAGACAATTCACATCTCTTTAACCTGGGGTTACCCCCTATCTCTGGATCTGTAAAGACTTAATTACCTGCAAATGCTCGCATTCAAAGCATTGTCTGGCTTCTTTGACTTTGTCTGTATATATGTTTCTGGAACATACCTCTTCATTCACCTGAGGAAGGAACAGTGCTCTGAAAGCTAGTGATTTGAAACAAAACTGTTGGACTTTCACCTGGTGTTGTAAGACTTCTTACTATAATGAAGGGCTGAATGGACTCCTCCTCCTATTTTCTATGTTTCTAAGCAGGGTGGTGTTTACCATTCTCTGCAATTCTCTTGAAGCTGTTGTTGGGAGATCATATCTACCATGGACCTGCCGACTCTGAAGTCACATTGTGCCTCTGTATATGTTCTGCTGGTTAGTTGATGCAACCTTATTAGAATGACTCTGACAAAGGCCCTCCCAGTGATACTGAGGAGTGTGCCACCTTGGTACTTGTTGCAATCCCCACAATTGCCTTAGTTCTTGTATAATGCGACGATGTTTGCATCACACTTGCCCTGTGGGAAACAGCCTCTCCCCAGCAGAGGAGAAGGAACTGGTAGAGGTGTGGCAGCATGGGGGAACCATCCAGACTTTACACATCAAAATACTTCATCGGTTGTAAACTGCGTTGGGGACATAGAATAATAGAATTGCAACAATGCAGCGAAGGAGGCCATTCAGCCCATCGAAACTGCATCGACCCACCTACCGAGGCCCAGGTCCCCAAGCTAACCCCATAACCCAACCTAACCTTCTGGGCACTAAGGGGCAGTGCTAACCACTGTGCCACGCTGCCACCCCGCTCTCACACCATGAGGTTGTGTAAAGTGCGGTAGGGTGATCATGGCTCGGCACAACATCGAGGGCCGAAGGGCCTGTTCTGTGCTGTACTATGTTCTAAATGCAATGTTCTAAATGCTATGTTCTATGTTCTAAATGCAAGTCTGTCCTTCTGTTAGTCACTAAAATCAATCTTTTTTGAAAGTCCCAAGGGTCTATCGTCGGCTCAAAGATCCATTCAATAAAAAAAATAACGTGACAAATTCTTAGGCGTGACAGCAACACGAGTTGGGACATTTGTACTGTGTCTGGACCCGGCACTTGGTGGGCAGAATTGCAAAGGAGAGAGAACCTCATTGGCTCCTTTCTCCCAGCTCTGTTCACACTCACAGCTCCATTCGACAAGCTTCAATTGTATTGGAAACGTGGGAAGGAAGGATTGCCCCAGGCGGGGGTTTAACCGCCCACAGAGCGAGTGAAAATCCGGCAAGATTGAATGCAGGCAAAGAGCTTGGATCGATGCTGGTGCGGATCACAGCAGCTGGGGGGGTTTCTTTTGCTCAACAGACTTGTCCGTCGATTATTCCCGAGCTCTCCGCATGACCTGATCAAAGACTTCGAGAGCTGGGCATCAGGAGGAAATTGCATGAAATGTATTTCAAATGCCAACTTGAAACAAGCCTGCTAGAGAAGATGAGGAGATTCAGGCGCCCACACGGCTGGTAGGAAAACCATTGTCACACAAACTTAATGCTGACTTTTTTTTTGTTACAGTATTTAGAATCATTTGGAACCATTTAAAATTCAGTGACCATAAACGTGAAAGACTATGTATTTCGACATACACGATTGGAAATGCATTAATAAGAAACTGGAAAAAAAAGACATATTTTTATAGAACATCATCTGAGGAAGGTGCAGTGCTCCGAAAGCTAGTGTTTGAAACGAACATGTTGGACTTTAACCTGGTGTTGTCAGACTTCTTACTGATCTCCAATGTAATAAGAGCACAAGACGTTTCACTGAGGCACAATGAAATAAAAACTTCACACCCAGCATTCAAAAGGAAAACAGGTGATCAAAACTTTGGTCAAAGAGGCGGGTGAAGAGGAGTTTCAAAGGAGGAAGATGAGGCCGAGAGGTTTAGGGAGGAAAGTCCAGGACTTGTGTCCCTGGTAGTTGATAGCAGGGCCACCCAAGATGGGGTGATTAAAATCAGGGATACCGAAGAGGTCAGAATTAAATGAGTGTGACTATCTGAGGGGAGGAGAATTATTGTTCCAGGAGACACCAATTTAGGAAAAAAGTACATGGTTTGCGATTTTAGCTTTTGTTTGAAAGTTTAGATTGCAAGTTTCAGTCGTTTAAAAAAAATGATTATTTACAAAGCAGATTGCACACTTGGACTGAGAATTGTGTTTTGGATTCCAGGGCAGTTCCTGTCTATTGCTTCTGTCTCAGCGTGGTCACTTCACCAGCGGCAGCAACTCACCAGCTCTTTATGGGTAGGTACAATGGATGACATTCCATCTTCAGGGCTCTCACCCATACTTTTAACTCCCGGTGCTCAGCCAGAACTCTTCAGTGTACAGCATGATAATGGCATGGCCACTCCCCACTCTGACTAGTGACTAAAGCATATTAAAGTGTTTGAGGCATTCCCCCCCACCCCCACACCCCACACATCCCCCCACCCTGCAGAGCGGAGAATCGGCACCATTGGGACTGGCGTGGTTGGCACGGCGCCGGTCCGGGGCCGCTCTCCGTGGCCGCCCCGCCGGTTCTTGGCCCGGGATGGGCCGAGCGGCCGTTGTAAAAAAAAAGGCGTCCACACCTGCTCTCAACCGGCGGGAACTCAGCGTGGAAGGGGGGGGGGGGCAGGGTGGCCTGTGGGGGGGGGGGGGACGTCCAACCCCGGGGGCGGCCTCCAATGTGGCCTGGCCCACAATCGGGGCCCACCGATCGGCGGGCTGGCCTCTCTGGCTGGGGGCCTCCTTTCTTCCACGCCAGCCCCTGTAGTCCTGCGCCATGTTGCTTCAGGGCCTGTGCGTTGAAGGAAGCCACTGCGCATGCGCGTGTTGGCACTGGTGGATCGCGTGGCGCCCATTTGATGCCGGGATCAGCACCTGGAGTGGCGTGAACCGCTCCAATATTGTGCTGGCCCACTGTAGGGACCAGAATTGCTGATCCTGAGGCTGTGTTGATGCCATCGAGAAACGCGATGGCGTTTCCGATGGCGTCAGCACTTAGCCTCAGGATCACAGAATCCCGCCCAAGATCTCGGTTTTTGCAGCTAAGGTTATTTTTCCAGGTGTTGAAAGAATCCACGCCGACATCTGTATCACCCAGTCGCTCTTCAAACCCCTGAGCAATTAGCCTCAATTTAACCGAAAAGGTCCCATCTCCAAGGACTTCAGTACAAACTGACCAATGTGACAAAGCAGTTGACCCTCATGGTACATCCCAGTATAAACCAATTGGCATAGGGACAAGAAAATTAGGGAAGTAAACACGTGGCTAAGGGATTGGTGTGGGAAAGAGGGATTCCACTTCATGGGACATTGGCATCAGTTTTGGAACCGGGGGGATCTGTACCGTTGGGACGGTCTCCACCTGAACCGATCTAGAACCAGTGTTCTAGCGAAGAGGATAAATAGGGTGGTCAGTAGGACTTTAAACTTCTGAGTTGGGGGGAAGGGAAAGTGAAAGCGACAGGGAGCATGGAGTTAAATGGCAAGATACGCAGGAGGATAACATGTAGGCAGGTGGATTTAAGCTTGAGGCAGACTAGGAATTCAACAAAAAGGAAGGATAACTTTGGACATCTTAGGACTTCCAATATCTGTAATGATAAGAAAGTTAGCATTAAGGCACTTTACCTGAATGCTCGCAGCATTTGTAACAAAGTAGACGAACTAATGGCATAGATCATCGTGAATGATTATGATGTGGTAGGCATCACAGAGACATGGCTGCAGGGGGTTCAGGACTGGCAGTTAAACATCCAAGGATATACAACCTATCGAAAAGACAGGGAGGTGGGCCGAGGGGGTGGGGTTGCCTTGTTAGTTAAGAACAAAATTAAATCTATGGCACTAAACGACATAGGGTCGGATGATGTGGAGTCTGTGTGGGTAGAATTGAGGAACCACAAAGGCAAAAAAACCATAATGGGAGTTATGTACAGACCTCCTAACAGTGGTCAGGACCAGGGGCGCAATATGTACCGGGAAATAGAAAAGGCATGTCAGAAAGGCAAGGTCACGGTGATCATGGGGGACTTCAATATGCAGGTGGATTGGGTAAATAACGTAGCCAGTGGATCCAAAGAAAAGGAATTCATGGAATGCTTACAAGATGGCTTTTTGGAACAGCTTGTCATGGAGCCCACAAGGGAGCAGGCTATTCTGGACCTAGTGGTATGTAATGAACCAGACTTTATAAAAGATCTTAAAGTAAGGGAACACTTAGGAAGCAGCGATCATAATATGATTGAGTTCAGTCTGCAGTTTGAAAGAGAGAAGGCAAAATCGGATGTAATGGTGTTACAGTTAAATAAAGGTAATTACGAGGGCATGAGAGAGGAACTGGCGAAAATCGACTGGAAGCAGACCCTAGTGGGGAAGACAGTAGAGCAAAAATGGCAGGAGTTTGTATGCATAATTGAGGACACTGTACAGAGGTTCATCCCCAAGAAAAGAAAGATTATCCGGGGAGGGATTAGACAGCCATGGCTGACAATGGAGGTCAGGAAATGTATCAAAGAAAAAGAGAGATCCTATAAAGTGGCCAAAAGCACTGGGAAATCAGAAGATTGGGAAGGCTACAAAAACAAACAGGTTAACAAAGAGACAAATAAGGAAGGAGAGGATCAAATATGAAGGCAGGCTAGCCAGTAATATAAGAAATGATAGTAAAAGTTTCTTTCAATACATAAGAAACAAACGACAGGCCAAAGTAGACATTGGGCCAATTCAAACTGATTCCGGAAGGCTAGTGATGGGAGACGAGGAAATGGCTGGAGAACTTAATAAGTACTTTGCGTCTGTCTTCACAGTGGAAGACATGAGTAATATCCCAAAAATTATAGAGGGTCAGGGGGCTGAGTTGAGTATGGTTGCCATTACAAAAGAGATGGTGCTAAAAAAGCTAAAAGGTCTTAAAATTGACAAATCTCCTGGCCCCGATGGGCTACACCCTAGAGTTCTGAGAGAGGTGGCTGAAGAAATAGCGGAAGCGTTGGTTGAGATCTTTCAAAAATCACTGGAGTCAGGGAAAGTCCCGGACGATTGGAAGATCGCTGTTGTAACCCCCTTGTTCAAGAAAGGATCAAGACAAAAGATGGAAAATTATAGGCCAATTAGCCTAACCTCGGTTGTTGGTAAAATTCTAGAATCGATCGTTAAGGATGAGATTTCTAAATTCTTGGAAGAGCAGGGTCAGATTAGAACAAGTCAACATGGATTTAGTAAGGGGAGGTCGTGCCTGACGAACCTGTTAGAATTCTTTGAGGAGGTGACAAGTAGGTTAGACCAGGGAAACCCAGTGGATGTGGTCTATCTGGATTTCCAAAAGGCCTTTGATAAGGTGCCACACAGGAGGCTGCTGAGTAAGGTGAGGGCCCATGGTGTTCGAGGTAAGCTACTGGCATGGGTTGAGGATTGGCTGTCTGACAGAAGGCAGAGAGTTGGGATAAAAGGTTCTTTTTCGGAATGGCAGCCGGTGACCAGCGGTGTCCCACAGGGTTCAGTGTTGGGGCCGCAGCTGTTCACCATATATATTAATGATCTGGATGAAGGGACTGGGGGCATTCTAGCAAAGTTTGCCGATGATACGAAGTTAGGTGGTCAGGCAGGTAGTGCTGAGGAAGTGGGGAGGCTGCAGAAGGATCTAGACAGTTTGGGAGAGTGGTGCAGGAAATGGCTGATGCAATTCAACGTGAGAAAATGTGAGGTCTTGCACTTTGGAAAAAAGAATCCAAGCATAGACTACTTTCTAAACGGTGAGAAAATTCATAATGCCAAAGTACAAAGGGATCTGGGAGTGCTAGTCGAGGATTCCCTAAAGGTAAACATGCAGGTTGAATCTGTGATTAAGAAAGCGAATGCAATGTTGTCATTTATCTCAAGAGGGTTGGAATATAAAAGCAGCGATGTGCTACTGAGCCTTTATAAGGCTCTGGTTAGGCCCCATTTGGAGTACTGTGTCCAGTTTTGGGCCCCACATCTCAGGAAGGAATACTGGCACTGGAGCGTGTCCAGCGGAGATTCACACGGATGATCCCTGGAATGGGGGGTCTAACATAGAACATAGAACATAGAACAGTACAGCACAGAACAGGCCCTTCAGCCCTCAATGTTGTGCCGAGCCATGATCACCCTACTCAAACCCACGTATCCACCCTATACCCGTAACCCAACAACCCCCCCCTTAACCTTACTTTTTATTAGGACACTACGGGCAATTTAGCATGGCCAATCCACCTAACCCGCACATCTTTGGACTGTGGGAGGAAACCGGAGCACCCGGAGGAAACCCACGCACACAGGGGGAGGACGTGCAGACTCCACACAGACAGTGACCCAGCCGGGAATCGAACCTGGGACCCTGGAGCTGTGAAGCATTTATGCTAACCACGATGCTACCCTGCTGCCCCGAATGATGATGAACATATGATGAACGGCTGAGGATCTTGGGATTGTATTCATTGGAGTTTAGAAGGTTAAGGGGAGATCTAATAGAAACTTACAAGATAATACATGGCTTAGAAAGGGTGGACGCAAAGAAACTGTTTCCGTTAGGCGAGGAGACGAGGACCCGTGGGCACAGCCTTAGAATTAGAGGGGGTAAATTCAGAACAGAAATGCGGAGACATTTCTTCAGCCAGAGAGTGGTGGGCCTGTGGAATTCATTGCCGCAGAGTGCAGTGGAGGGCGGGACGCTAAATGGCTTCAAGGCAGAGATAGATAAATTCTTGATGTCGCGAGGAATTAAGGGCTACGGGGAGAATGCTGGTAGGTGGAGTTGAAATGCCCATCAGCCATGATTGAATGGCGGAGTGGACTCGATGGGCCGAATGGCCTTACTTCCACTCCTATGTCTTATGGTCTTATGGTCTTAAACTCCCCAACTATCTAATTCCTTTGCTTTGTCATTCTTATTAGATTGTTCTAACAATCGTCAAACTTCACAATTGAGTTCTTCTGCTTCTCGTTCTGTTCCGAGACTCTTCTGTAGCCCTTATTTCATTGCCTAATCTATTCAATTTACGGCTTCAACCTGTCTGAGTTACTACTGGGAGATTTCCATATTGCACTATTAAGATGCTCTTACTCCAGTCTGTGATAACTTTCTGACACGGTCTCTCCTGAACTGGCTATCAATGATTTTCACTAACAGTAGTTGCACTGTGCTTTCCTACTTTCCACTCTTTCATGCCAAACTGTCAGTTATGCGTTTTATGCGTGCCATAATTTACAGTACAGAAGGGGTCCATTCGGCCCATCGAGTCTGCCCTTGGTAAGAGCACCCTACTTAATCCCAGACCTCCACCCTATCCCTGTAGCCCAGTAACCCAACCTAACCTTTTGGACACTAAGGGACAATTTAGCATGGCCAATCCACCTAACCCACATCTTTAGACTGTGGGAGGAAACCGGAGAACCCGGAGGAACTCCACGCACACACAGGGAGAAATTGTAAACTCAACACAGATAGTCACCCGAGGCCGGAATTGAACCTGGGACCCTGGAGCTGTGAGGCAGCAGTGCTAACCACTGTACAACTGTGCCGCCCCCCATTTTTGTTGCATCCACTCCAAGTAATGCTCCTTTTGACTCTGTGAGGTTGGCCATAGAAGAGCTCAGGTGCTCAAATGTCCAGGGCATAAAGGAACGCGTGTCACAAATGGACACCTCCCATGACTGCACTGCTTTAGGGGACTTTGCTACTTGGGCACACGTCTCCCTCTGCTGCTTCAGAGATACCCATCTTTCTTGCTTACTTGGGGCTCTGCATTTCCATCCAGCTGAGCATGTCTGTCTGCCCTGCATCATCTCCATCAGTATGTAATGGAACCTACGAGGGAACAAGCGGTCCTAGATCTTGTCCTGTGTAATGAGACAGGATTGATTCATGATCTCATAGTTAGGGATCCTCTCGGAAGGAGCGATCACAATATGGTGGAATTTAAAATACAGATGGAGGGTGAGAAAGTAAAATCAAATACTAATGTTTTGTGTTTAAACAAAGGAGATTACAATGGGATGAGGGAAGAACTAGCTAAGGTAGACTGGGAGCAAAGACTTTATGGTGGAACAGTTGAGGAACAGTGGAGAACCTTCCAAGCAATTTTTCACAGTGCTCAGCAAAGGTTTATACCAACAAAAAGGAAGGACGGTAGAAAAAGGGAAAATCGACCGTGGATATCTAAGGAAATAAGGGAGAGTATCAAATTGAAGGAAAAAGCATATAAAGTGGCAAAGATTGGTGGGAGACTAGAGGACTGGGAAATCTTTAGGGGGCAACAGAAAGCTACTAAAAAAGCTATAAAGAAGAGTAAGATAGAGTATGAGAGTAAACTTGCTCAGAATATAAAAACAGACAGTAAAAGTTTTTACAAATATATAAAACAAAAAAGAGTGGCTAAGGTAAATATTGGTCCTTTAGAGGATGAGAAGGGAGTTTTAATAATGGGAGATGAGGAAATGGCTGAGGAACTGAACAGGTTTTTTGGGTCGGTCTTCACAGTGGAAGACACAAATAAAATGCCAGCGACTGATAGAAATGAGGCTATGACAGGTGAGGACCTTGAGATGATTGTTATCACTAAGGAGGTAGTGATGGGCAAGCTAATGGGACTAAAGATAGACAAGTCTCCTGGCCCTGATGGAATGCATCCCAGAGTGCTAAAAGAAATGGCTAGGGAAATTGCAGATGCACTAATGATGATTTACCAAAATTCACTAGACTCTGGGGTGGTCCCGGTGGATTGAAAATTAGCAAACGTGATACCACTGTTTAAAAAAGGAGGTAGGCAGAGAGCAGGAAATTATAGGCCAGTGAGCTTAACTTCGGTAGTAGGGAAGATGCTGGAATCTATCATCAAGGAAGAAATAGCGAGGCATCTGGATAGAAATTGTCCCATTGGGCAGACGCAGCATGGGTTCATAAAGGGCAGGTCATGCCTAACTAATTTAGTGGAATTTTTTGAGGACATTACCAGTGCAGTAGATAACGGGGAGCCAATGGATGTGGTATATCTGGATTTCCAGAAAGCCTTTGACAAGGTGCCACACAAAAGGTTGCTGCATAAGATAAAGATGCATGGCATTAAGGGTAAAGTAGTAGCATGGATAGAGGATTGGTTAATTAATAGAAAGCAAAGAGTTGGGATTAATGGGTGTTTCCCTGGTTGGCAATCAGTAGCTAGTGGTGTCCCTCAGGGATCCGTGTTGGGCCCACAATTGTTCACAATTTACATAGATGATTTGGAGTTGGGGACCAAGGGCAATGTGTCCAAGTTTGCAGATGAGACTAAGATGAGTGGTAAAGCAAAAAGTGCAGAGGATACTGGAAGTCTGCAGAGGGATTTGGATAGGTTAAGTGAATGGGCTAGGGTCTGGCAGATGGAATACAATGTTGACAAATATGAGGTTATCCATTTTGGTAGGAATAACAGCAAACAGGATTATTATTTAAACGATAAAATATTAAAGCATGCCGCTGTGCAGAGAAACCTGGGTGTGCTAGTGCATGAGTCACAGAAGGTTGGTTTACAGGTGCCAGGTGATTAAGAAGACAAATGGAATGTTGTCCTTCATTGCTAGAGGGATGGAGTTTAAGACTAGGGAGGTTATGTTGCAATTGTATAAGGTGTTAGTGCGGCCACACCTGGAGTATTGTGTTCAGTTTTGTTCTCCTTACTTGAGAAAGGACGTACTGGCGCTGGAGGGTGTGCAGAGGAGATTCACTAGGTTAATCCCAGAGCTGAAGGGGTTGGATTAAGAGGAGAGGTTGAGTAGACTGGGACTGTACTCGTTGAAATTTAGAAGGATGTGGGGGGATCGTCTAGAAACATATAAAATTATGAAGGGAATAGATAGGATAGATGCGGGCAGGTTGTTTCCACTGGCGGGTGACAGCAGAACTAGGGGACATAGCCTCAAAATAAGGGGAAGTAGATTTAGGACTGAGTTTAGGAGGAACTTCTTCATCCAAAGGGTTGTGAATCTATGGAATTCCTTGCCCAGTGAAGCAGTTGAGGCTCCTTCATTACATGTTTTTAAGGTGAAGATAGATAGTTTTTTGAAGAATAAAGGGATTAAGGGTTATGGTGTTCGGGCCGGAAAGTGGAGCTGAGTCCACAAAAGATCAGCCATGATCTCATTGAATGGCGGAGCAGGCTCGAGGGGCCAGATGGCCTACTCCTGCTCCTAGTTCTTATGTTCTTATGTTTTTCTTCTATCTCAGGGAACATCCCACATTTCTTACCTCCTTACAGGATTGTTGGTCATGCTGCCACGTGTTGTAAACTCTCGTACATCTGCATTTGTGGAGGGTATGCCTGGCTGATGGAACGGTGTTGGTTCAGTCTGTTCTTCCTGCATTGAAGAAGGTGATGCTGTTCCTCTTTCACCCGTTAGCTCCCACTCCACAACTGGCTCTACGGGAGACATAGCCTTTGGTTAGGAAAGCTCGCCTCTGTCAGCAGCGGCTTCTGCAGAGCTACAGCTGACCATTAGAGCTTATAGGAACACACTGAGGAGTAGGGAGTGCCATCTCCATCACCTGGAGATGGGGGACATCCTTTTGCCTTGCCTTTGATGGAATCCTATCTTGCCATCGCTGACTTACTGATGTTAGGAAAACAAATATGTGGTTTTAATGGATTTATATTTGTATTTGCTTATATTTATATTTGTTAGTGCCATTTTGAGTAGCGTGTTCTTTTCCTGTAGAATTGTTTTGTTGAGGGTTGTGAGCGTGTGCAAGCTTTATGTGGGATTTTTCAGTTTGCAAGAGGGTGACCTGTAAGCAAGATCTGTTTTACTCCTGCTCCTGTTTTCATAGGTATTACTATTTCTGCTGAGTTACTGTTAAATGTAATTAATTATTTATATAAAGAAGTTCATTTTTAAAAATAATGCATTTGACTACCTACTCTAAGGTCTCGAAATACCAGGGGCGGGATTCTCCGACCCCCCCGCCGGGTCGGAGAATCGTCGGGGGCCGGCATCAATCCCGCCCCCGCCGTGTCCCGAATTCTCCGGCACTGGAGATTCGGCGGGGGCGGGAATCGCTCCGCGCAGGTTGGCTTGCCCCCGGCGCCGCGATGGGCCGAAGTCTCGCCGCTGTCATGCTTCTCCAGCCGGCGTGGATGAAACCACCTACCTTACCGGCAGGAGCAGGCGGGGGCAGCAAGGACTGGGCTAAATACATGGAGAGGCTGCAGCATTCCTTTTTAACAAATGGAATAGAAGATGAGGCAAAACAGCATTCAATTCTCCTGAGTGTGTGCGGGATGAAGACTTCTAAGTTGATGAGGAATCTGGCCATGCCACAGAACCTTGGTGGGGATTTCATTTGCAGTTTTTGTTGCTATGGTCCAGAATCACTATAACCCGAAGCTCTTGATGCTTGTTAAAATATTCAAATTTCAGCGCCATTTTTGAAAAGCAGATTAATTGGTAGCTTACTTTGTGGCAAAATTACGCCAGCTTTCAGAACACTGTGGTTTTGGAGCAGTGTTACAAGATATGCTGAGAGATAGGCTGGCTTGCGGCTTTAACAAGGACAGCATTCAGCGTGTGTTATTGGGTGAAGCCACACTGAATTTTCAGAAGGCTCTGGAAATTTCTCGGCATGGAAATGGCTTCCAGCAATGTTATACCTATTCCGCAGGCTAAGGGTGGTGCGTGGGGTGGGGGTGGGGGTTCTGCAGCAAGTACAGAAAGAAGCTTCAAGCAGAAAGCTGATAGCATGAAACATTGCAAGTTCCTGGACGCTGTTTGTCACCGATGCAACAAGAAGGGGCATTTAGGGACAGAATTCAAGGGCGCAAAAGGCACAGTGAAGGCTGAGCAAGAAAATTTAAATTTGAGGAAGCCTCAAGCAGCGACACCCCATGTGGAAAGCTTGGAGCAGGCATGTTTAATGTGAATGAGGCATGAGCAGTCTATTTCGACCAGAGCAGTGGTCAATGGGAAGCAAATCAAGATGGAGGTGGACACAGGTGCCTCTGCATCCGTCATTAGTGAAGTGACCTGCAAGTTGAGGTGGTACTCTAATCAAGCACCAGCCCTTACTCTGGCAGAAATTAACCTTCAGACGTGCACCAGAAAGTCTATACCTTGGCGTTGGAAGTCCACATTGAATATGTATAACAATCAAAAAGCAAGGGTAGGCCTCTCCTGTGGTAAAAGGAAAGGGCCCGAGTTTACTGGGGTGGGACTGACTCACCAAAATTCCATTGAACTGGGTCGAGATCAAGCACACAAAGGTGACCAAGGATGATGTTACGAAGTATGCAGACGTGTTTAAGGATGAACAGGTTCCATTGCGTAGTGCTACACTGAAGTTGCACATTGATCCTCAGGCTACTCCCCATATTTACAAGCGTAGGTCAGTGACCTATAACATGTGAAGGAGCAGTTGGAACGTCTGCAAAGGCTTGGAATCATTGAGCCTATTCAGCTTTCTCAATGTAGCATATCCGGTAGCTACAAGCTCACTATTAACCAGGTTTCCAAGCTAGATGCTTATCCATGACCTCGGATGGAAGATTTATTTTGATCTCTTGCGGGATGCGAGACATTTTCAAAACTGGATGTGAGCGAGGCATATCGACAACTCTTGAAGGTTTTTGGCATATCCTCCAGTCCATAGATCTTTCAGACTGTGATGGACAACCTGTTGCAAGGCATTTCTCAGGTGTCAGTCTATTTGGATGACGAGGAGCACCTCAACAATCTAGATCAAGTTTATAAAAAAAGGTTTCAGAGGTGTAGGACTGCCTCTGAGTTGGAGCAAATGCATTTTTTTTTTTACATAGAATTTACAGTGCAGAAGGAGGCCATTCGGCCCATCGAGTCTGCACCGGCTCTTGGAAAGAGCATCCTACCCAAGGTCAACACCTCCACCCTATCCCCATAACCCAGTAACGCCACCCAACACTAAGGACAATTTTGGACACTAAGGGCAATTTAGCATGGCCAATCCACCTAACCTGCACATCTTTGGATTGTGGGAGGAAACCGGAGCACCCGGAGGAAACCCACGCACAGTTGGGGAGGATGTGCAGACTCCGCACAGACAGTAACCCAAGCCGGAATCGAACCTGGGACCCTGGAGCTGTGAAGCGATTGTGCTATCCACAATGCTACCATGCACAAAGCGTATATCTAGACCTCCGAATCCCTGCACAAGCCTTATCTCCTGTGGAAGGGAAAGTTCAAGTGACTAAGGGTTCAGGCCTAATAATTAGTCACCAGGTTTGTAAATGCAAACACAATTACTTTTTATTTATAACAAGAACAAAAATGAAATATGCAGCAAATTCAACTTAACTATTATCTCATTCCTAATCCCCCACTTTAATTATATATATATATATATATATATATATATATATATGTGTGTGTGTGTGTGTGTGTGTGTGTGTGCTATGTTGTAATTCCTCACTCTCTAAGGTGCTTGACTTAAAGATACATGCCCATCAAGCATCAGGATCAAAAATGATAATGTCAAAAATAAAGAAAGGGGAAATAAGGGAATCAACAGGAGGATCCTTACACTGGCATTGGTTGAGGGCTCTGAGCATGTGCGAGCTTTGGGTGAGCTTTTTCAGTCAGCAAGAGGGTGCCTGGAAATGCGACCTATTTTACTAGTGCTTGTGTATTTGCAGTTATTACTGTTACTATCATTCTGTTGAGTTACTGTTATTGTTAAACTTAGTTTTTTTAATATTGAAAAGTTCCTGTTATTAAACAATGCATTCAACTACCTACTTTGTGCTCTCAAGTTACCACAGTATTGGTAAACATTATTTTCAGTGGATTTAATTAAATGTTTCTGAGTCTGGAAGGGGTAAAACCTATGGTTGGATTCATGCTGGACAAAGGTGTTTGTAGTTTGGGGGTTCAGTTCCAACTGTGTTTCTATTATGCTTAGAGAGGGCATATATTATACTTTTAAAGAACTGACATCTATTGTGTTTAGAGAGGGCTATGACATGAAGAATAAATAAAAGGCAAAAGCATGCGGGTGTTGCTTAGAAACATGGCCTTGTAAGGTAGAGAAGCTTTCTATGTTTCAGATTAGTTAATTTGATTACAGTTGAAGGTGGACAGTGAGAGAGAAGACAGCTCATGCAACTCTGCTTGAAGCAATTGGTTTAGAGGGCGCCATGTTGGCACAGTGGTTAGCACTGCTGTCTCACAGCTCGAGTGACTTGGGCTCAATTCCGGTCTTGCATGTCTGTGTGGAGTTTGCGCTTTCTCCCCGTGTCTGTGTGGGTTTCCTTCGGGTGCTCCGGTTTCCTCCCACACTTCAAAGATGTGCAGGTTAGGTCAATTGACCCTCAGTGTCCAAAGATGTGCATATTAGGTGAGGTTACGGGGCTAGGGTGGGGAAGTAGGCCCAGGTAGTGTGCTCATTCAGAGGGTCAGTGCAGACTCGATGGGCCAAATGGACACATTCCACACTGTAGGATTTCTTTGGTTCTATCTCTTAGTTTTGCTGGAAGAAAATGCTAGAAGAAAAGCCATACCATGGAGTAATGGTTCAGAAAACAAGTGCAGAGATCTGAAGAGCAGCTTGTTAAGGAAACTAGAGAAATTAAGAAAATTTTACAAGACCTCTGATATTATAGGTACTAGAACAGTGAAGTGTTCATCAAAGACAGACAAGAGAAGAAGGTTGAGATGCCAGAAAGATATCTGAAGTGATTTTCAGGTTTGTGAGATTTTACTGCAGCCTACGGAATGCGGGTTGAAATAACTATGGAAAACAGTGGTTGGATCTCACAGTTTGAGTAAAAGCAGTTAAGGTAAGGAAATCTTAAGGGGGATGGTGTAAAATACTGGCCTGGATTAGCTGTTGAAAATGGAGCAAAAGTATCATTTGGAAAACATGGGGCGGGATTCTCCCTTCTGGGGACTAAGTCCCCACGCCTGCCGGAAAACGTGCGGGAATCACTCCGGACTTTTTCCTAGTCTGGGGTGATTCTCCTTCTTCAAAGGGGTTAGCAGGCCCCCACCGTGCGTTCCACAGCTCCGCCTGCTGGTGGGGCCCTGCAATTACACCCGCGCAGTTGTGCATGCGCACGGAGGCCGTCTGTGGGTTTGCGCATGTGCGCACCAGCCATCTTCGCGCCGGCCCCCGCGCAACATGGCCGCACCCTATAGGGGCCCAGCGTGGAAGAACATAGGCCCTTCCCTGGGATGAGCACGCCCGCCGATCGGTAGCCACCGATCATGGGCCTGGCCACCGTGGAGGCCCCCCAGAGTCAGATACGCGCCCCCACCAGGATGGCCCCCACAGCCAGACGCCGAGGTCCCACTGAGGGGGAACACATGTGAGCGTTGAGCGCGGAGAATCGGCGCTTTCAATAGCCACCGACCTGCGCCGCATCAATCGCGCGCGACTGCCGGTGATTCTCCGGTCGCCGATGAATTGTGAGCCGGCGTGGGAGCCTATTTTGGGTATTTCTCTGCCCCCACTCCGAGCGCGATTTCGACGCGGGGGGGTTGGCGAATCCCGCCCCTGGTTGGAATTTCCGAATGTAAATAGCTAAGGGAAAGCGTAATTATGAGAGAAGATTTTAAAATATTTTGGGAGTGGAGTTTGGAAGCATTCAGTGATCATTATCTGGGGGCTTATGAGGAGGAATTCACAGACACTAACGTGGGTTCAGAGCAGGATGGGTGTATTTGACCAGAGCCAACCTGTGCACTTAAAAGGGACTTTGTGTGATTGGGCCCATTGTAGCTTTAGGTGTACCTTGTCATCCATGCTAATCTTAAAATCAGTGTGTATTTGGTAAGCTAAGGCGGGAGTAAAAGAGTATTGTACAATAAGCCTACTTTTCATGTTGAATACATTTTTTTTCTTGTGTTAAAACTAATTAGCGGTCCTGTGACTCTGTTCCTCTACATTTTATTAAAAAAAAATAAAGGTGACTGTCTTTTGAGCTGGGGTTCCATTCTGGGATCTTCCTGTCCAGTTCTAACACCAACTGGGATTGTAACACTGATGCGTTGCCACCTTACCAGATGCGATGGGCCTGCGCCTCCACCATGAACAGGATGGGGCTCTCCATCACATGAATGAGCCCTTACCCTGGATGTGTCAGCTCTTTTCTCCAGGAAAGTAAAGATTGAGAAAATTGAAGACCTTTTTTCCCTCCTCAGTCATCTTCACCAGTGTTAAGTTATCCAGCAGAGTGGGTGATGTGAGCTTTCCCAACTGCTCATTGGTACAGTGGGCGGCCAGATTTCCAATGTCTCTGAGCACGATGCGCAATCAGACTGCTCAGTTCACACATCTTCTGCTGAGTACAGAAATGGTGATCGTGCATTGTTAGACCTCTCAATATCGTTAAACTGCTTCTGGCACTGTACCCAGGCCCTGTTGGTATTGCTGTAGCTGGCTCACTTTGTTAAGCATCTCCAGGAATGCCTGCTTCTTCTGGCTGGTTGACCTCCACTTACTGCTTTCCATATATGGAAGCTCCAACATGCAGCCAATGTCCATCTGGAGTGAGCTGGTGTGTAAATTGTGGTGTATGGGAGCCTGACCTGCTGATGACCCGCTGCTCTCTTCACGCATTTCCACTCTTGAGGTAAACTGGCGATTACAATAACAACTGCTCCTCGCGTTTCAAGTGATCCCACCCCATCCAACTCCTGCCTCGTCACTTTGTCTGCAGCCCCGAATTGGACAGTGAACATGTCATTGGACTGCGACTGGCAACCCAATGAAAATTGCATCAGTTGATGGACGCTGACGTGGAACACGTTCATCACCCTGAAATGATCCCGAAGTTGGGGTTCTGGCCCTTAACTGAAAATTCAGCCCGGTTATGTTGACCTTGTGGATTCACTCACCCTAGGGCTAATGAGACCTATCCCCTCAACATTTCCATGCAATTACATTGTCATTCTCGTTAGTAACTGATCTTGTTTTTGTTTATTGACCGTTTGAGATAAAATTACACAGAGATTGCATCTGACCATTCCTAAGTTGTATAATTATGAATCACGACAGAAAATCTGAGGAACCTAATTATTACTTTCCTGTCGGCTTGTTTAATTTGTCTGAAATGGAGAAGTTAGATGTTAGCTAAAGGGATCAAAGAATATGGGGGGGGCAAGTGGGAACAGATTCCTGAGTTGGATGATCAGCCATGGCCATAATGAATGGCGGAGCACGCTCGAAGGGCCGAATGGCCTCCTCCTGATCCTATTTTCTATGTTTCTAACAGAACTGGATGCTATCTGACTTTTGCTTCTCTAGAAGGTTACACGGGTTCCGCCTCTGAGAATGCGGGAGGCAGTTCATGCCCTTGGATTGACATCGAGCAAGATGATTTACCAGGTCAGTACCAGCTGCATGTTCTACTGTCTGAAAGGTCATGGGCTGGATTTTCCGACACATTTCTGTTTCAGCATGCCGGCGGGATGCTCCCTTACGCCGGCTGGTCAATGGTGTTTCCCATTGTGGGGCAGCCCCACGCCGTCGGGAAACCTCCGGGCGCCGGCAAAACGGAGCATCCCAACGGCGGAGAATCCAGCCCCATGTCTGTCGCCCGTTTATGTATCTAGGTGGTGCATGTAAAATATATCAACCCTTATTTCTATGAAAGCAGGTCTCACTTAAACAACGATGACTTGCATTTATGTAGCACCCTTTAATCCAGTGAAATATCTCAAGGTAATTCACGAGTGCTTACCAATCAAAAATCACACTGAGCCTTAGAAGGAGTTATTAGGACAGGTAACCAAAACCTTGGTCATAGAGATTGGTTTTAAGGAGTGTCTTAAAGAAGGAAAGCAAGAGGTCTTTCAGGAGGCATTTCCAGATCTTGGGGCCCAGTGGAAATTCGGGAAAATGCACACACTCGATGAGGTGGGGTGCGAGTCTGGTGTTGAAATACAATAAAAGGTGAAGCATCAGGATAGAACAGGCCGGGTGGGAGGACTGTATGGATGGACAGCATCGGAAACTGGACGGAGGGGGGAGGGGGGGGGGGTGGAATGGAATGAGAGGGGTACACAGAATTGCAGTGAACAGGGAGCGATGCCTACGGCCCCTTGTGAACTATGGCTAATTATGGATAGATGGAGCGAGAGGCAAGAATTAGAGGAGTGCAGAGATATCTCAGGATTGTGGAGCTGGAGGAGATCACAGAGAAAGGGGAGGGGTGAGGCCTTGGTGGAATTTGAAAATAAGAGCATCTTAAAGTAAATAAAATCTCCATTTGTTGACCATGCAGTTTTGCCGTCCATCTGGGCAGCAGGGTAGCATGGTGATTAGCATAAATGCTTCACAGCTCCAGGGTCCCAGGTTCGATTCCCGGCTGGGTCACTGTCTGTGTGGAGTCTGCACGTCCTCCCCCTGTGTGCGTGGGTTTCCTCCGGGTGCTCCGGTTTCCTCCCACAGTTCAAAGATGTGCGGGTTAGGTGGATTGGCCATGCTAAATTGCCCGTAGTGTCCTAATAAAAAAAGTAAGGTTAAGGGGGGGGGGTTGTTGGGTTATGGGTATAGGGTGGATACGTGGGTTTGAGTAGGGTGATCATGGCTCGGCACAACATTGAGGGCCGAAGGGCCTGTTCTGTGCTGTACTGTTCTATGTTCTATATAATCAGACTTAATGTCAAAAGAAGAGCTAACACAAGTGCTCTTTATTCAAAGTATATGTCCAGGCGATCTTTCTTTAATTTAAAGTGTGGTAATGAACTTGTTCTATGTGTGAGCTGTCGATCAGACTTGCCTCTTGAGTCCGAAGGTTGTAGGTTTAAGCACAACATTGGCTTGAGCAACATAATCCAGACTGACACTTCGGTACAACACTGACTGAGCAGCTTCACAGAAGTGCTCTCAACACTGAAGGCAAAGTTTTTCAAACGAGGCATTAAACTGGGGCTCCATCTGTCCTCTCAGACGGACGCTTAAGATCCCAAAGCAGTATTCGAAGAAGGGCACAGGAGTTTTCCCTGGTGCTCTGGTCAAAGTTATCCCTCAACCTGCTTGACTAAAATACAGATTACTTGCTCATAATCACATTGCCCTTTACACGGGATCTTGCTGTGTGTAAATTAGCTATCGTATTTTCTGCATTACAACAGCCACTACACTTCAAAAATGCTTTGTTGGTTATAAAATTCTTTGGGATGCCCTGGTCGTGAAAGGCGCTATATGAATGCAAGTTTTATCTATTTCATTTATTTCTTTAAAGTTACTTTTTAGAACATAGAACATAGAAAAATACAGCACAGAACAGGCCCTTCGGCCCACGATGTTGTGCTTTGTTTTTATTTATTGCTTCCCGCAGTGAGGTTAATGATTCAAAATGCTACAAGCATCGAGAGAGCTGGCAAATGGAAAATGTGATGGCTGACATGAGGATGTCGGGGGCAATTATCAACTTTACTGCCTGGGTGTCCACCTACTGGAGGGAGATAGCCTCTAATTGAAAATGGGAGGTGCTGAAAAAAACAGCAGCTTCTGGCCAGCCACATCAGTAGTAAGCGAGAAACAGAGTTAATGTTTTGGGCCCAATATTTCTCCTCTTTGGAGATGAGCGGCTGGGTGGCACTGCTGCCCCACAGCGCCAGGGAACCAGGTTCAATTCCGGCCTCGGGTGACTATCTGTGTGGAGATTGTACTTTCCCCCCCATGTCGGCGTGGGTTTCCTCCGGGTGCTCCGGTTTCCTCCCACAGTCCAAAGATGTGCAGGTTAGGTGGATTGGCCATGCTAAATTGTCCCTTAGTTTTCAAAAAAGGTTAAGTGGGTTACGGGGATAGGATGGAGGTGTGGGCTTAAGTACGTTCTTTCCAAGGGCCGGTGCACTCAATGGGCTGAATGGCCTCCTTCTGCACTGCAAATTCTATGATTCTTTAAGGTGATTGGCTGCCTGTTATAGACAGGTACTAGAACTGCTCCATTTTTGTCCCATTGATTCTGGTGGGAAGTAAGGCAGGACGACTGTCCGACGGCTCTGGGGTCTGTTCCAGTGGTTGTCCTGGTGTGAGTTCCAGTGGTTGCTCTGGGGTCTGTTTTTTTCATAGAATTTACAGTGCAGAAGGAGGCCATTCGGCCCATTAGGTCTGCACCGGCTCTTGGAAAGAGCACCCTACCCAAGGTCAACACCTCCACCCTATCACCATAACCCAGTAGCCCCACCCAACTCTAAGGGCAATTTTGGACACTAAGTGCACTTTATCATGGCCAATCCACCTAACCTGCACATCTTTGGACTGTGGGAGGAAACCGGAGCACCCGGAGTAAACCCACAAACACACGGGGAGGATGTGCAGACTCCGCACAGACAGTGTCCCAAGCCGGAATCGAACCTGGGACCCTGGAACTGTGAAGCAATTGCGCAGACCACTGTGCTACCGTGCCACCCTACAGTGTTTGCTCTGGGGTCTGTTCCAGTGGTTGCCCTGGGGTCTGTTCCAGTGGTTGCCCTGGGGTCTGATCCAGTGGTTGCTCAGGCTGCCAAGGGGAAAGCAAGCCCCGTTACTTGTAAACTATTTTCTAGTAAATTTGAAAATGTTTGTTTGTTGCAGTGTTTGACATAATCTCACAGTTTCGGTTAGACACTGCCCCTCCCGAGAGTGGCGTTTCCAAGGTGGCGGGATCCACTCCTTTGCAAGTGGCTTACAAGCTCAACCAAGACGCAAACTTCACTGTTCCAACCAGGTAATATCTTTTGTAATTCAATGATTTTGTTCTAGAAGTTCACATGAGGAATGGGAATTTAGTCTCTCTCTTGTAATCCCTGTTCTAGCAGGATTCATGAATTCATGCTGCCGATTGTCAAAGCCCCGATATGTGTTCCTCCTGTGCAAAGCTCCCAGCTGCTGTGTGTCCTCATAACATTGATCCTTTTATAGATACTGATTTACACATGCTGTCACAAGTGAACGTGAAAGGCAACTTAATGTTGTCTTTTAGGGTTGTTCCACTTAATAGAATTAAAGAAACAAACTCCGGGACAAATTAAAAGTGGCCGCTCCTGGTAGGGGCACTGCCCAAAAATAACAAACAACAACGGAAACTATCAACATCAATTAAATCAAAAATATGACAAATAAAGCTATCCAACCCCAGCGGTACCCACCAGGCAAGGAAGGCCTCGTACCCATGGATACCGCATGCTCCCTCGCCACGGACGCCTGCTCGCTAATAAAGCAGCGGAAGAGGGGCAGATAGTCTGGCCGGACGACCCACTTGGTTGCCCGCTGCCTGGACCTGTTGATGGTGAGTTTTGCCAGGCCCAGGAGCAGGTTAAGGTGTCACGGTGCTTGTCAGAACTGGAAACAAACCATACATTCATATTGGGCAATGGGTCAAGGAATATGGTTAAGTGGAGGGGAGGTAAAGATCAAACAGGATCTAATTGAATGGTGGAACAGACTTGAATGGCTAATGGCTTCCTTCTATTTGTATGTTAGCCTGTCTTTTCTTCTTAAGGTAATTCCAACGCTTCTCTTTGTAGTTTAGATGTTAAGTGAGTATGGATAAAATACCTGTGGGGTTGGGGGGGGGGGGGGGGGGGCGGTGGTGGTGGTTGATGGTTGGTGTGAGGGTGGAGGGGTGATGCAATGAATGGGCCGGTCTAAGAAACAATGCGATCTGTGAAGTGATGTTTGAACTATTTGGAAAGTGTCAATTCCGAGAAGGCGCCTGTATTCGTGAAATACTTAGCTAAATATCGCCACCTTGTGTTTCTCAGACAGTTGCGCAGCAAGGTAAAATCTTGATTAGCAAAGGTCACAGAGAAGCATTCCTTTCACAATTAACCAACGTAAAAAGTCATTTGTCTTAATGAAAGGCAGTCAGTAAAACAAACGATTAATTGACTTGCAAATGGGAAAGGAACAACTTGCATTTCGTTTGGACCTGGGGACATTTCAAACTGCTTCACAGCCAATGACATATTTTAAAAGTGTAGTCTCTGGCAGAAAACTCCCCCAAGCCTAATTGTACACAGCAAGCTTCCAGGATTGGCAGCAAAATAATAGACTAAGTCATCGGCTTTTTGGGGCTAGCTGAGGGATAAATGTTGGCCAGCCCAAATGAAAAACAGGATTAAATAAGGATTAAAACCTTTAAAAACAAATCAGAATAAATTGCATTTATATAGTGCCGTTCACAACGTTAGGATGTCCCAAAGTGCTTCACAACCAATAAAATAGCTTTGGCGTGTGGCCTCTGTTGTAATGTAGAAAACAAGGCACCTAATTCATACACAGCAAGATCCAACAAACAGCAATATGATAATGACCAGATGATGTTTTAAAATTATGCTGATTTTGAAGTAACATTTGAAAAGTAATTTATAGAATGCATTGAATGCCGACAGTGCAGAAGGAGGCCATTTGGCCTATTGAGTCTGCACCGACGCTCGAAAGAGGAAGCTACCTAGGCCGTTCCCCAGCCCCATACCTGGAACTCCACCTAACCTGCACATTTTTGGACTGTGGGAGAAAACCGAAGCACCCGGAAGAAACCCACGCAGACACGGGGAGAAGGTACAAATTCCAGACAGTCACCCAAGGCCGGAATTGATCCTGGGTCCTTGGCGCTGAGGTGGCAGTGCTAGCCATGGTGCCACCCCAAGGTCTAATTCTCTTGAAATAGTCTACAAATTCATCGAAAAAGTAGTGCTGGAATGTAAGACTATGAAGACCACTTGTGCACAGGAAAATCTGTGAATAAACCCGAAATCCACTTTCAGTCCTTGTCCCCAATGCCCTTCTGTCCTTGATGCCCATACCCTTCAGTCCTTTTCATCATTTGGTCTCTAAATCTTACAATGTCCTTAAGAATTTGTCTGAATTAACATAATTAGGTCCGGTGATGGTCTTGAAAATTCAAACTCCAGTTGGATCATTTCGCAATTCCTCCTTTTCCAAAGGGATTTGTGGTCCTGCCAACAACAGGAATGAGCTTGGATGGGACGGAAAATTGGGAGAGTGATGAAAGGTTTGCTGACTTTGGGCAGGAATCTCTGGACCCACCAGTAAGTTCAGCTTCATTATCTGTGGAGACGCAGAATCGAATCCCACCACAGCAGCTGGTGGAATTTAAATTCAATTAGTCCAATATGGAATGCAAGAGCTCAGTAAGTCACTCAGTTCGAGGGCAAATGTGGAAAATCCCAGCAACAGCCATATTCCATTAAATATTTTTATTCAGAAAAAAATGCAATTATCATATACAGAATAGTCATGCAATTTTATACAATTTTTATAAAAATATTGCCCTCAACACATCCCCCCACCACCAGCTACCCCCCTTTATTTGAAGATGACAAACAGCTCCTTAAAGAAGGTAATGAATGCATCCACCTCGAGTAGAATTCCCTCCTCTGATCCCCTAATGGCATACTTAATTCTTTCCAAATGCAGGAATTCTGACATCCCCGAATGCCGAGAAGACTGAGGGGGGACCTGATCGAGGTGTATACGATTATGAGGGGCATAAACAGGGTAGATAGGGAGCAGCTTGTTCCCCTTAGTTGAAGGGTCGGTTATGAGGGGATGCAAATTCAAGGTGAGGGGCAGGAGGTTGAGGGGATATTTGAGGAAAAACTTGGGTTGGATTGAATTTGTTTATTGTCACGTGTACCAAGGTACAGTGAAAAGTAATGTCCTGCGTACATTCCAGAGAGATCGTTCCATACATGAAAAAAAACCATGGGGCAAACATAAATACACAATGTAAATACATAGACACAGGCAATGGGTGCAGCATACAGAGTGTAGTAGTGCTCGGTAGAGAAGATGTGTGAAGAGACCAGATCAGTCCATGACAGGGTCATTCAGGAGCTGGTGTTGGAGGGAAGAAAAACCTCAAAGTCTGTTCTCGACCGCGTGGTGTTGGTAAAACTTTGTTTAATTCGGAAAAACTGTGTGCACTCAGGAGAGATAGATTCTGAGACTATACTGTAGCTCACAATAGTCAGCTCTGCCTGTCCTCAGAATTACATGCATATATATCTAAAGTTCTTCAGAGTCACAAGCAGGTATTGAAGTCACTGAATCATTTGGAACAATACAAAGTGATCAGTAAACATATTTTCAGGTCTCTGTAATGGTAAAACGATTAAAGAATACAATGTTTCCTTACAATCTCATGGGTTTGTGCTTAACATTTTTAACTTCTCGAAGAGGTGTGAATGTGTTGGACAATGGATCCCTTAGACTTACTGGGGCCTACTGTGTTTCCCTTTTCATATTCAAATGCTCTGTGAGATGATTAAACCATTTCCAATGTGGATGACTTTAACCCTTTGCTTGCTGGTTTTCCCTTGGTATATGTTTAACCCCTTGCCTGCTGATTTGCCCTTGACCTGTGCTATTACAATACTTTGAGAAATCTTTATTATACCAATCCTGACACATATAGCAATTTCTTCCACTAACACTTGTACAGGGAAGAAGCTGTTTTTAAATCTGTTCGTGTGCGTTCTCAGACTTTGTATCTCCTGCCCGATGGAAGAAGTTGGAAGAGTAAATAAACTGGGTGGGAGGGGTCTATGATTATGCTGCCTGCTTTCCCAAGATGTGGAGATGCCGGCGTTGGACTGGGGTGAGCACAGTAAGAAGTCTTACAACACCAGGTTAAAGTCCAACAGGTTTGTTTCAAACACGAGCTTTCGGAGCACGGCACTACTTCACCTGAAGAAGGAGCCGTGCTCCGAAAGCTCGTGTTTGAAACAAACCTGTTGGACTTTAACCTGGTGTTGTAAGACTTCTTACTGTGCTTTCCCAAGGCAGCGGGAGGTGTATACAGAGTCAATGGATGGGTGGCGGGTTCCCATGATGGACTGGGCTGTGTTCATAATTTCCTGTAGTTTCTTACAGTTTTGGGCCAAGCAGTTGCCATACCAGGCTGTGATGCAGCCAGATAGGATATTTTCTATGGTGCATCTGTAAAAGTTGGTAAGAGTTAATGTGGACATGCCAAATTTCCTTAGTTTCCTGAGAAAGTATAGGCACTGTTGTGCTTTCTTGGTTGTAGCATCAACGTGGGTGGACCAGGACAGATTGGTGATGTGCACAACTCGGAGTTTGAAGCTGTCAACCATCTCCACCTCGGCATCATTGATGCAGACAGGGGTGTGTACGATACTTTGCTTCCTGAAGTCAATGACCAACCCTTTAGATTTGCTGGCATTGAGGGAGAGATTGTTGTCATTACATCACTCCACTAGGTTCTCATCTCCCTCCTGAATTCTGACTCATCGTTGTGCGAGATCTGACCCACTACGGTTGTGTCATCAGCAAACTTGTAGATAGATTTGGAGCCAAATTTTGCCACACAGTCGTGTATGTATAAGGAGTATAGTACGGGGCTAAGTCTGCACCCTTGCAGGGCCCAGGTATTGAGAACTATCGTGGAGAAGGTGTTGTTATTTATCCTTACTGATTGTAGTCGATAGGCCAGAAAGTCGTGGATCCAGTTGCATAGGTAGGAGCCAAGTCCTAGGTTTTTGAGCTTTGATATGAGCTTGGCTGGGATTATGGTGTTGAAGGCAGAGCTGTAGTCAATAAATAGGATTCTGACGTAGGAGTCCTTGTTGTTGAGATGCTCCAGGAATAAGTGTACGGCCAGGGAGATGGCGTCTTCTGTGGCCCAGTTGTGGCCGTATACGAATTGCAGTGGATCTAGGCATTCTGAGAGTAAGGTGTTGATGTGCCTCATGACCAACCTCTTGACACACTTCATAATGATCGATGTCAAGGCCACTGGACGATAGTCATTGAGGTATGTTGCCTGGTTCTTCTGGCACCGGTATGGTGGCAGTCTTCTTGAAGCAGGTGGGTGTGATGATATGCAGTTATGCATATAGTGACAGACTAGAACCCTGACCAGCAGGTGACGGTAGAGAACAGCCACATGACACTGCTACTTCAGGAGCTTGATACGGAGTCTATGTAGTGGATGGTCATAGTTTGTAGTAGCTCAGAATTAATACATTATAGTTAGTAGTTTTTGATGTTATTTTTATAGTTATTTTTACCACGGATTTGTTAAATAATAAACCTTAACTAGTCTAAGAATTAAACATTCTACAGTGCATTTATTCCAACAGGCCAAGCACCAGAATGTAACATGATACCAGGATTGAAGGCTTAATAAGAAAACAAGATTCTTTGAAGATCCGAACAGCTAAAGATAACCTGAGAAGAAAAAAGAGAAAATCTTCTACTAACCTCGTGAACGACTGGCAACTCATACTCAACGCACTGTTGGGCTTCGAAGTCCAGGATGGAAGTTCTGAAGGCACCATACCAGCTTCGAGTCACCGCTAATGTAGATGAGAATTTGCACGTTTCTAAACAACAACCATTCACACTCTATGGTGCAGCTCTTGATCTGCAGGCACGGCCTGACTAGAGGCGCATAGCGTTGCAGGTCCACAAGCGATAGAAATATTTAATACATTCTTTTTGGATAGTGATGCGGATAGCAAAAACTTTGATGAAGCTGTAAAGCAATTCGATCGGCATTGCGCACCGAAGAAAAACGAGACAAGTGCTATATTTTTTGCACGCGCACCCAGAAGGCAGGTGAATTGTTTGATAGTTTATTGACCAATTTGTGATTGAAGGCGCAGTAATGTAATTTTTCTACTTTACAAGCGTCGATGATCCACAATCAAATTATGTTTGGGATTTGTAACGACAAGGTACGGGAGAGGCTATTAAGGGGAAATGACCTTCAGCTCGATGATGCTATAAAGATCTGCCATGCCAGCGAGCTAGCTGCGCCGCAGATTAGCACTGTAAACCTGAAGAATTTTGGCGGGAAGCTTGGAGAGGCAGCTGATGCCATTAGTGTTGTGACGCACCAGAAGGAAGAACGTGGTCCCAGCAGCGGTGGCCATTTTAAGCGAGTAAACAAAACCTCCATTTTATGCAAACGATGCGGTAGCAAACACAGGGGCAAGACTTCATTAAAGAGCGGAGAGACAGGGGCGAGACTTCATTAAAGTGCGGAGAGACAGGGGCGAGACTTCATTAAAGAGCGGAGAGACAGGGGCGAGACTTCATTAAAGAGTGGAGAGACAGGGCGAGACTTCATTAAAGAGCACGGAGAGACAGGGGCGAGACTTCATTAAAGAGCGGAGAGACAGGGCGAGACTTCATTAAAGAGCACGGAGAGACAGGCAATGTTCAACATTTGGTAAAATCTATTCCAGGTGCAAAGGCAAAAATCATTCCGCCAAACAATGCTTTTCTTCTTCTAAAAAAATGTGATTACTGAAATAAACCTTGAAGACACTTTTCTCATAGACATGGTATCTAGTGAAGATACCCATTGTGAAAGTATGCGCGTTAAACAAGCGTCAGAGGAAATTTGTAGTAACGGCAATGCAGATGTAGGTCTTCAGAGAGATAACTGGACAGTTCCTTTGATGATTAATGGAACGCCCATAAGTGTCAAACATGGGAACGAGAGCCAATTTAATCAGTTTATCCGATTTACAAGAAATGAAGATTAAGCCACACGTTTTAAATATCAAAACATTATTGAAACTTTATAATGGAAATAGAATGACCACATTGGGAGTAAAACGACCAGTTATACATGCACCAAGATGTGTACCAGCTCCACAGAAGGAATGACTTAAGAATGAGCTGGAGAGAATGACAAAACTTGGAGTAATGAGATGCATTGAAGAACCAACGGACTGGGTGAACTCCATGGTTTGTGTAAAGAAACGTAACAATGACGTATGGATCAGAACAATCTCAATTTAAAAATCAAACGAGAGCACTATCTCATTGCGAAGAGAGAAGAAATCACATGTGAGATGTCAGGAGTGACATGTTTTAGCAAACTAGATGCATCACAGGGTTTTTGGCATCTCAAAACAACTTTGGCAGCATGGTAGCACAAGTGGACAGCACAGTGGCTTCACAGCGCCAGGGTCCCAGGTTCGATTCCCCGCTGGGTCACTGTCTGGTGAGGAGTCTGCACGTTCTCCCCGTGTCTGCGTGGGTTTCCTCCGGGTGCTCCGGTTTCCTCCCACAGTCCAAAGACGTGCAGGTTAGGTGGATTGGCCATGATAAATTCCCTTAATGACCAAAAAGGTTAGGAGGGATTATTGGGTTACGGGGATCGGGTGGAAGTGAGGGCTTAAGTGGGTTGGTGCAGACTCAATTGGCCGAACGGCCTCCTTCTGCACTGTATGTTCAATGTTCAAGTTAGATGAGGAGAGCACAAAGTTGTGCACCTTCAATACTCCATTATGGCGATACCGTTTTCTTAGAATACCATTTGGTATTATTTCTGCATCTGAAATTTTCCATTGGGCAATGGAACACGTCATAGACGACATTCCAGTCGTTAGGGTATACGTTGATGACATTATTGTTTGGGGCACAACAAAAGAATAGCACGATGAGAGGCTTGTCAGTATGCTGAGAAGCATCAAAAAGTATGGATTGAAACTGAATAAAGCCAAATGCCAGTTTGGTGTCGAACAAATCACATTCTTAGGAGACACACTTTCAGCTAAAGGTATACAACTTAACCAAGACAAAATGAAGGCAATTTTAAATATGCCACATCCTAGTGGCAAAAAAGGAGTCCTGAGGATGTTTGGCATGATAAATTTTGGAGGAAAAAACAATGTGCCTGAGAGAATCAATAAAGTGGTCGGACAGATATGAATATGAATGGCAAATATTAAAAGAAGCATTAACTACAGCGCCTGTGTTAACATTCTTTGGTCCCACGAAGAGAACAAAGATATCCACAGATGCTTCGAAAGATGGGTTGGGAGCACTATTATTGCAGCAAGACGATGACGAGAACTGGCTTCCAATTGCTTATGCCTCAAGGTCAATGACTGATGCAGAGCGGAGATATGCTCAAATAGAAAAAGAATGCTTGGGCTTAATTAATGGATTAAACACTGCGGGTACTGCCTACCGACATTCTCAGTGGAAACTGACAATAAATCATTGGTGGCGATTGTACAAAAGAATCTAAATTAAATATCACCCAGGGTACAATGCATGATAAAGTTACAAAGATATGATTTTGATCTAATATACATACCACCTAAGCATGTCGTTGAGCAGATGCACTATCTTGTGCTCCGGACATGAAAGAAGATCAACATTTCGGTGAGGATATACAAGCACATGTAAATTTTGCGACGGAACCCCTTCCAGTCTCAGATGAGAAATCAAAGATGCAATCTTGCAGAAGATATTAATATCTCAGAGGGCTGGCCAAAAGGGCCCTGCTCTAATATCAGAGCAGAGCTAAGTGCAGCTAATGGTTTTTTTGCGAAGGCAAAATAGAATAATCATTCCAAGATCATTACGACTAATTATTCTAAAAAGCATTCGTGAAGGGCAGTTAGGAATAGAGAAACGTAAAAGACAAGCCAGGGTGACGGTATACTGGCCAGGTATTAATCAAGATATTCAAGTAATGATTGACAACTGTGCAACGTGTCAGAAATTTCAGTGCAAACAGCAGAAAGAACCTATGCAAATGGGAAGAATCATTACGGGCGCTATTCTCCGCACCCCACGCCGGGTGGGAGAATCGCGGGAGGGCCGGGTGAATCACGACACGCCGCCCTGGCACCCCCGCGATTCTCCCACCCCCCAAAAATGACGTGTCGCGTTTTTCGCCAGGCCGCTTGGAGAAACGCCGCTCGCTGTTTCTCACGGATGGGCCGAGCGGCCTGCCGAACCCGACTGGTTCACGCCGGCACCAACCACACCTGGTCGCTGCCGGCGTGAACAGCGCGTGTACCGGTGAGTGTGGGGCCTGTGGGGGGCGGAGGGAGGATCGAGCACCACGGGCGTGCTCACGAGATGTCTGGCCCGCGATTGGTGCCCACCGATTGTCGGGTCGGCGTCTCTAAAAGACGCACTCTTTTCCCTCTGCCGCCCCGCAAGATCAAGCCGCCATGTTTTGCGGGGCAGCGGAGGGGAAGTCGGCAACCGTGCATGCACGGGTTAGCGCCTGCCAATCTGCGCATGCGCGGCTGACGTCACTTAGGTGCCGCCGGCCGCGTCATTCCCGGCGCACCGCTTTGACACAAGCGTCAAGGCCCGGCGCCCGAGATTCCCGCGTCGCCGCTGCCTAGCTCCCCCCGGGGGGGGGGGGGGGGGGAGAATAGGGGGTGAGGAGCAGCCTCCGACGCCGGAGTGAAACACTCCGGGTTTCACTCCGGCGTCGGCTGTTTGTCTCCCGATGGGAGAATTCCGCCGTACAATTCCATGGCTGAAGGTAGGAACGGATCTGTTTTATTGGCAGGAAAAGAATACTTGTTCGTGACCGACTATACCTCTAACCTCTCTGAATTGGTACAGCTAGCAAACTCATCAGCCAGGTGTGTTATCAAGCATTGGGAAGACATTTTTGTGCACTATGAAATACCTCATTGTCATGTGGCCCATACTTCAGCAGCTATGAATGGACAGAGTTTGCACAGACATATGGGGCTGGATTTTTCATCCCGCCGTGCCAGATTTCTGGTTCAGCACACCGGCGGAATGCTCCGTTTCGCCGGCTGGTCAATGGGATTTCCCATTATGAGGCAGCCCCACGCCGTCGGGGAAACCCCCGGCTGCTGGATAAATGGAGCATCCCGATGGCAGAGAATCCAGCCCATGATTTTTCAGCATATAACTTCTCACCCTCTGTAACCACAGTCCAACAGGAAGGCTGAAAAAGGTGTTCACATTGTAAAGCAGCTCCTAAAATAAGCTATGGACAGCAGGGAAGAACCATATCTTGCGCTCCTTAGCTATCGAGTGGCACCACTGATAAATGGATTATCTCAGTCAAGTTGTTGACGAACAAACAGCTTAGAACAACTTTGCCATACATTTTGTGGGAGCAAACAAATTGAAAACTGGTGAGGAAGCTCACGTTTTAAAAAAGGAGGCAGAAGGGATACTATGACAAAACGACAAGAAGGCTACAACCATTATAAAAAGATTACACAGTCAGGGTAGAAGATCCTGATGGAAAGGATGGTTGAAGTGAGCTAAGGTACTACAATCATCAGGTCCTCGATCTTTTATCATCCTGACAGAAGACGGGCAAGTTCTAAGACTGAACAGGAGAACCTTGCTGAAGGTTCAGCAACCTTTTGTTATAGAACCACAAGATGACATTGTAAGCAACTCAAAGACAACAGAAGAAGAGAAACCTCAGCACACAGAACCAGAGAAAGATGAAAATGTACAAAGTCAAGACAAACAGCAAGAATCATCTTTGATAACAGATGAACGTCAAGTAAACTCACAGGTTCAGCCAATGCTCAAAAGGTCGACGAGACACATAATAAAACCAGACAGATTGAACTTGTGATGAACTGTATATTTGTGAATAATGACCATATCATGTATATTGTACAGGAAATTGAGATCATGTATGTAAAACTACATTTCCAAAGGAAAGGGGATGTGATGATATGCAGAAGCAATTATGCATATAGTGACAGGTGAGACCTCCGATCAGCAGGTGGCAGTAGAGAACTACCATGTGACGCTGCTACCTCGGGATTGATAGAGAATCTTTGTAGTTGATGGTCGTAGTTTGTAGTAGCTCGGAATTAATATATTATAGTTAGTAG
This sequence comes from Scyliorhinus canicula, assembly GCF_902713615.1. NCBI lineage: Eukaryota > Metazoa > Chordata > Chondrichthyes > Carcharhiniformes > Scyliorhinidae > Scyliorhinus > Scyliorhinus canicula. The sequence continues at coordinate 190,115,061 of NC_052151.1, forward strand.
TTTGTGATGTTATTTTTCTAGTTACCTTTACCACACATTTGTTTTTGTTTTAAACTTAAGAGTGCCCAATTCATTTTCTCCAATTAAGGGGCAATTTGGTGTGGCCAGTCCGGTAGGCATGGGTGTGTCCGAGGCTGCTGGGGCAGTTGACAACTGTTTGATGGTTTTCTGCTTGAACGGAGCGTAGAATGCATTGAGTTCTTCAGGGAGGGGTGCGCTGCTGCTGCAAGGTTCTACTTGGATTGCCTTGTAGCCCGTTATGTTCAAGCCTTGCCATAACAGACGAGAGTCCGTGACGTTAGTCTGTGACTCTAGCTTGGTCTGATATTGTCTCTTGGCAACCCGAATGGCTTTGCAGAGGTTGTACCTGGATTTCTTTCGTAGGTCAGGGTTGCCTGTCTTCAACGCCTCAGATCTGGCCTTCAAGTAGGGAGTCAATCTCCCAACTAAGCCATGGCTTCCGGTTGGGAAATGTACGTACTACCTTCTTTGGCATGCTGATAAAGTCAGTGACTGTGGTGGCATACTTGTTTAGATTGGTCGCTGAGTTCTTAAATATGGGCCACTGACTCCAAGTAGTTATTTCTTTACCCAGAGGGTGGTGATGGTCTGGGAGGGTGTAGAGATGGGTTGCCTCACATCCTTTAAAAGGTACCTGGATAAGCACTTGGCACGTCATAACATTCAAGGCTATGGGACAAGTGCTGGCAAATGGGATCAGGTAGGCAGGTCAGGTGTTTTTCATGTGTCAGTGCAGACGTGATGGGCTGAAGGGCCTCTTCTGCACTGTATAATCATATGATTCATGAAGCCTTCTCCATCTCCACCATCTGCCCATATATGTCTGATATCTTCCCTTCCCCAATCTTGTCAAGAGACAACACCTTATTCATAAGCGACCCAGGAAACAAAGAAAGCTCCTTACAAACAACGTTTTGCACCTGCAAATACTTGAACTCATTACTTCTCTGGGGTTGAAACTTCTCCACTAGCTCCTCCAGCTTAGCAAACGTACCTTCTGTGAAAAAATGCTTTAAAATCTCATTCCTCTTGTACATCGAGTCCATTCCAGTACAAATCTATGGTTCCCACAGACTGGCGCCAGTAGTGACATAGACCCTAATTGAAAGTGCTGTTTGAATTGATTCCATATTTTTAGAGAGCTATTACCACTGGACTCGAAGAGAACTTCGCTGAAAGAATGGAAGAGGAGCACTAACAAGTACCCTCAAACTCAAACTTATACAAGAAGCCTTCTCCACCCGCCCCCATACTGGCTCCCAAAACCACCCCTGCATTTTCTCAATGTTTGCCACCCAGTAATAATACAACAAATTAGGCAATGCCACTCCAATGACTACCTATCCCTCGGCAAGAAAGCCAATCGAACCCGGGCGGGGCGGGGGAGTAGGTTCCGTGACTTCAATATGGAATGTCAGTGTGGCTACCACAAACTCATGAAGTAGGACATTATGCAGTTTGGTCTTGACGCACAGTCTTGCCAAGCTGAACAGCTTGTTGTTGGCTCTGGCATGCAGGTTGACCCCCTCATCTGAGTCACTGAAGGTGCATGTTAGCAACGTGGAGAAAAATATACCAAAGAGAGTTGGCGACAGGATGGGGGTCTTGTTTTACCCTATTGGTGATCTAGGAAGCCTCTGATGATGCTCCATTGTAACTGAGGATACTGCATGTTTTTTGGGATGAAGAAATGGTTCACAGGAGTCCAGGTGGACAGCACATTTTCCCCAGCAGCAGTTTACACAGCAAGGCCTTAGTGAGGTTGACAAAATCAGGGCAGATCAGTGTTTGTGGCACTTCTCTTAGTAAAAAATTCATGCGATGGATTGACAGCACAAATAGAAATAAATGAGCATATAATAACTATTACAGCGACATTGGGCGGGATTCTCCGCAGCCCCGCACCAAAATGGCATTTGGCGCGGGGGGCAGAGAATCGATGTTCACATGGGAATCTTAGCCGGCACCACTCCCGGGATTCTCCGGTCCCCGGAGTATCATTCGCATGCGGGTTACGCGGGACGTCTGATGGACCATTGACAGAGGCCCACCCAGTGGCCGAGTTCCCGACCAGGTGGTTCTAACCATGTCTGGCCGGTCGGGAACCTCGGGTGGCGGCTGCGGACTCAGTCCTGGTGGGGCGTGGGGGGATCAAGTACCGCGGCTGGCCGGGGCGGCGATTGGGCGTGTTATTTGTAGCCGCGCTGGGCCGATTGTTGGGACCTTCTTTCCTCGTCCAGGTCCGCCGGCTGAGTCCGCCATCGCGTTCGGCGCAGCCACTTGAGGCCGCCGCCGTATGCATGCGCGGACTCGAAACCTGAAGCTGTGAGAAGCACTTTGGGGCCCTGCCAGCACCCTGGAGGTAGGTGAATAGCTGCTAATATTTTTAAGGAATCTCCAAGAGTAAAACTCCAGCGTTTTATGCTGGCGTGGGGACATAGCCCCATTTTTGGAGAATCCAGCCCATGGTTGCCAAGACTGGGAGCTGAATATTTAATGGTATTTGACATTTTGGAAGGCACGAAGAAAAGAAAAGGAGATGGGATAGCTCTATTATTAAAGGATGAGATTAGTACTCAGAAGATCAAAATGTAGAATCAGTTTGGGTGGCTATAAGAAATAGCAAAGAAAATAAGTCACTGGTGGGAATAGTTTATAGACTCCCTGATGGTAACTACATAACAGGACAACATATACATCAGGAAAAAGCTTGCAAGAAAGGTACTGCAGTGATCATGGGTGACTTCAATCTTCACATCAATTGAACAAATCAAATTGGCAATGGTAGCCTGGGAAATTAGTTCATAATGTATCTGTAACAGTTTCTTAGAACAATATATTCTGGAACCTATCAGAGAACAGGTTAGACAAGAATAGACAAGTAGAATAATACTTAGATGGAGAGAAGCTACAGAATGCGGTTGTACAGAGGGACCTGGGTGGCCTACATGAATTTCAAAAAGTCAGCACGTCGATACAGCAAGAAGGAGGGCAGTTCAGAGAAGATTCATTAGGCTGATAATGTTGGGGTGAAGGCGTTGTCTTTGGAAAGGTTGGGCCTATGCACATTGGAGTTTTGACGAATGAGAGGTGATCTTATTGAAACATACAAGATCTGAGGGAGCTTGACAGAGTAGATGCTGAGAGGATGTTTCCTACAGGTGGGGAAATCTAGAATTAAGGGAAACAAATTTAAGACTGAGGTGAGGAGAAATTTCTTCTCTCAGAGGGTCATTAATCTTTAGAATTCTCACCCCACCCCAGCGGGCACTGAAGGTTGTGTCATTGAAGATATTCAAGGATAAGTTTGACAGATTTTTGATTCAGCAGGGAGTCGAGGGTTAGGGGGGACAGATGGGAAGTGGAATTAAGTGGAGGTCAGCCATGGTTGTATCGATTGCGAAGCAGGCTAGAGGCGCCAAATGGCCTACTCCTGTAGTTCTTATGATTATTGTCAATTGGCAGTGGAAGTGATCATTGAATATTTTTAAGGCAAAGATAGATAGATTCTTGCTAGTCAAGGGAACCTAAGGTTATCGGGGTTGATGGGAATGTTGAACTCAAAACACAAACCGTTCAGCCATGATCTTAATGAATGGCAGAGCAGACCCGATGGGCCAAATGGCCTTCTTCCGCACCTATTTTGTGTGTCTTCAAGGGGGTCGAATTGGTTGCTGCTGGGCCTGTTGCTTTCTTGATTCCTTCATACATCCCTCAAGCATCCCCAGATTCAGCAGCAGATTGTTTGCTGGATAAAATGAAAACTACTTCTATCTGTCAGTTGAAATCCTAAAATAACATACTTGTAAAAACAAACATCAAAATTGGTTTATTACATCTTATTCTAGCTGTGCTGCTGAATTTATTTGCATAACACTTCAAAAAGACGTGAAGTGATTTTGGATGTCTTCTGAGAGAGAGATATAGCACCAGGAGATTCACAGAATAAGCAGGTGCAGTCTCTCCCTGGAGGAAGCAGACATGATTGACCTTGGTTTGAGGAAGCCCTGAGATGAAAATCTTCGGCCTCGGTCTTAAAAGGATTGATGATTTTGGAGGAGGTAGTGGTGATGTTCTGTTGTGTCAGCTGAGGCTCAGTGGGTCACATTTGGGCGAGGTAGTGGAGATGGTCTGTTGGGGCTTAATGGGTCACTCTCTTGGAGGAGGTATTGGAGATGGTCTATTGGAGCTCAAAGGGTTACTCTCTTGGAGGAGGTAATGGAGATGCTCTGTTGGGGCTCAATGGGTCACTCTCTTGGAGGAGGTACTGGAGATGGTATATTGGGGCTCAATGAGTCACTCTCTTGGAGGAGGTAATGGAGATGGTCTGTTGGGGCTCAATGTGTCACTCTCTTGGAGGAGGTAATAGAACATAGAACATAGAACACTACAGCGCAGTACGGGCCCTTCGGCCCTCGATGTTGCGCTGACCTGTGAAACCATCTGAAGCCTATCTGACCTACACTATTCCATTTTCATCCATATGTCTATCCAGTGACCACTTAAATGCCCTTAAAGTTGGCGAGTCTACTACTGTTGCAGGCAGGGCGTTTCACACCCCTACTACTCTCTGAGTAAAGAAACTACCTCTGACATCTGTCCTATATCTATCACCCCTCAATTTAAAGCTATGTCTCCTCGTGTTGGTCATCACCATCCGAGGAAAAAGACTCTCACTGTCCACCCTATCTAACCCTCTGACTATCTTATATGTCTCTATTAAGTCACCTCTCAGCCTTCTCCTCTCTAACGAAAACGACCTCAAGTCCCTGAGCCTTTCCTTGTAAGACCTTCCCTCCTTACCAGGCAACATCCTAGTGAATGTCCTCTGAACCCTTTCCAAAGCGTCCACATCCTTCCTATAATGTGGTGACCAGAACTGCACGCAGTACTCCAGGTGCGGCCGCACCAGAGTTATGTACAGCTGCAGCATGACCTTGTGGCTCCGAAACTCAATCCCCCTGCTGATAAAGGCTAGCACACCATATGCCTTCTTAACAGCCCTATTAACCTGGGTGGCAACTTTCAGGGATTTATGTACCTGGATGCCGAGATCTCTCTGTTCATCTACACTATCAAGAATCTTGCCATTAGCCCAGTACTCTGCATTCCTGTTACTCCTTCCAAAGTGAACCACCTCACACTTTTCCACATTAAACTCCATCTGCCACCTCTCAGCCCAGCTCTGCAGCTTATCTATGTCCCTCTGTATCCTATAACATCCTTCAGCACTATCCACAACTCCACCGACCTTCGTGTCATCTGCAAATTTACTAACCCATCCTTCTACACCCTCTTCCAGGTCATTTATAAAAATGACAAACAGCAGTGGCCCCAAAACAGATCCTTGCGGTACACCACTAGTAACTGAACTCCAGGATGAACATTTGCCATCAACCACCACCCTCTGTCTTCTTTCAGCTAGCCAGTTACTGATCCAAACCGCTAAATCACCTTCAATCCCATACTTCCTTATTTTCTGCAATAGCCTACCGTGGGGAACCTTATCAAACACCTTACTGAAATCCATATACACCACATCAACCCCTTTACCCTGATCCACCTGTTTGGTCACCTTCTCAAAAAACTGAATAAGGTTTGTGAGGCATGACCTACCCTTCACAAAACCGTGTTGACTATCGCTAATCAACTTGTTCTTTTCAAGATGATTATAAACCCTATCTCTTATAACCTTTTCCAACATTTTACCCACAACCGAAGTAAGGCTCACAGGTCTATAATTACCAGGGTTGTCTCTACTCCCCTTCTTGAACAAGGGGACAACATTTGCTATCCACCAGTCTTCCGGCACTATTCCTGTCGACAAAGGCGACATAAAGATCAAGGACAAAGGCTCTGAAATCTCCTCCCTGGCTTCCCAGAGAATCCTAGGATAAATCCCATCTGGCCCAGGGGACTTATCTATTTTGACATTTTCCAAAATTGATAACACCTCCTCCTTTTGAACCTCAATTCCATCTAGCCTGGTCGACTGAACTTGAGTGTTCTCCTTGACAACATTGTCTTTCTCCAGTGTAAACACTGACGAAAAATATCCATTTAACGCTTCCCCTATCTCCTCTGATTCCACACACAACCTTCCACTACTATCCTTGATTGGCCCTAATCTTACTCTAGTCATTCTTTTGTTCCTGATATACCTATAGAAAGCCTTAGGGTTTTCCTTGATCCTATCCGCCAATGACTTTTCGTGTCCTCTCCTCGCTCTTCTTAACTCTCCCTTTAGGTCCTTCCTGGCTAACTTGTAATTTGTAATGGAGGATTGTAACTTGTAATGGAGATGGTATGTTGGGGCTCAATGGGTCACTCTCTTGGAGGAGGTAGTGGAGATGGTATGTTGGGGCTCAGTGGGTCACACTCTTGGAGGAGGTAGTGGAGATGGTCTGTTGGGGCTCAGTGGGTCACACTCTTGGAGGAGGTAGTGGAGATGGTCTGTTGGGGCTCAATGTGTCACTCTCTTGCCTTTGAGTCATAAGACTGTGGATTCAAGGCCCTGAGATTTGGGTTCAGCAAAGGCTGTCACACTCCAGGGCAGTTCTGAGGTAAGTCTTTGGTCTTTTGGTTGAGACCCTGTTTTTCCTGTTGTGTGGATGTTTAAAAAAAAAATCCCATGACACCAAATTTTAAAGAAGAGCAGAGGAGATTTCTCTGGTGTTCCCACTAACCAGAATCACAAAAATGGGTTATTGGATCATTATCATATTGATGTTTGTGGGATCTAACTGTGCACAAACTGGCTGCCGCGTTTCCTGCATTACAACGGTGACTACATTTTTTTGATGTTCTGAGATTGTGAAAGGTGTTATATAAATGAAACTCTTTCTTTCAAGTAGTGCAGATAGTAAATAATCCAAATAAGTCCAAATATCAGCTCCGTGATTCTGGGCAGGAGGCACAACATTGGTGATTGTTGCAGTCCAGGAGATTAATGAAGTCTCAAGGTAGGCGTTCAAAAGGAACTTTGGAATCGCAATGGCGACTCCTTCAATAGATGCACAAAGATGTATGCCATGTCCAAAGCTTTTGAGATAGGATTGGGAGAATCCAGAGTGCTGTTATATAGAATGTTAACGACTGATCCAGTGCTTGGTATTTCTGGGCTGCAATGGGTAATCAAGGATGTTGTTGCTTCTTGCAGCAGTGTCAATACACCTGTGTCGATAACCGTGCGATAACTTCAGCTTTACACTTAAAGTGTAAATGACGCGACACTAAGCACATGTAACAAGGATGTCGGCGTCATTGAAATGGGCGCAACCTTAGTCCTGAAAGACTCCATCAGCACCGTACAAATCCCATAATCTCCCAGGGTTGAAGTGGCACTGCTTGGGAATCTCCATATTTTTTTGTATGATCCCTCCTGGGCATTTCCCTTATGTGGGCACCTTGTGCCGTCACCTCCATGGGATATAAGTAAAAATACCCCCAGCAACTTGGCGGAAAAGGGCTAAAAACACAAGTGATAAAAGCCAATTATTAGGGAAGCCTGTCCAGCCTAGGATCCAGCACCGTATTAAAATTCCTCCACACCCCCCCATGGTCAGTCGGTGCATGTCTAGACCCGGGCCCGTTGCCAGGATTCGCCTCATAAACTCCGCATTGTCCCAGTTTGAGGCATAAATGTTCACCAGCGCCATTTGCTGGAATTTACAGTCCCTTTGTCTTTCTGTCCACGACATCTTTGTCAATCCACCTATCGCTGTCTCCCTATCCAGTCCGACCGCTCCACGTCCCCCCCCCCCCCCCTCACCACAGTATAAATCTGACCCTATTTCCAGTTCTCTCCAGTTTTGACAAGAGTCATCCTGACTCAAAAAGTTAGCTCTCTTCTCTCTCCACAGAAGATGTCAGACCTGCTGAGATTGTCCAGTATTTTCTGCTTTTGTTGCTAAAAATACAATACCCTGGTGGGAGGCACCTTGTGTACATCTTTCCCCGCGTTAACCACATTGCTGTGTGTCATGTAAGTCAGACTGGGTAAAGATGGCAGAATGACTTCCCAAAGGGCATTGGTGAACCAGATGGGTTTTTACAGCAATTGATGACAGTTTCAAGGTCACCCTTACTGAGCCGAGCTTTATATTTCAGATTTATTCATTGAATTTAATCTCCACTAATCTCCATGGTGGGATTTGAACTTCGGAAGTCTCCCAGAGCATTACATAGAATTTACAGTGCAGAAGGAGGCCATTTGGCCCATCGAGTCTGCACTGGCTCCTGGAAAGAGCACCCTACCCAAGGTTAACACCTCCACCCTATCCCCATAACCCAGTAACCCCACCCAACACTAAGGGCAATTTTGGACACTAAGGGCAATTTATCATGGCCAATCCACCTAACCTGCACATATTTGGACTGTGGGAGGAAACCGGAGCACCCGGAGGAAACCCACGCACACACAGGGAGGATGTGCAGACTCCGCACAGACAGTGGCCCAAACCGGAATCGAACCTGGGACCCTGGAGCTGTGAAGCGATTGTGCTATCCACAATGCTACCATGCTGCCCCTTAGGCAGGTCCTTTGGATTATTGGTCCAGTGATGTTACCACTGAACCATCATCTTCTCGTCCCCCCCGCCCCCCGCTGCACCTTAAAAGAAGCGCGTGAAAAACTTCGATCTTTGATTAACCTTTTGATCATCTGTCCTAATATCTCAGTATCAAAATTTGTTTGAGAATCACCTCTGTGAAGACTCTTGGGACATTCTACTATGTTAAAGGCACTACAGAAATACAAAGCAATGTCCTGGGAATTAAAGGGCATCATGCCAAACACACCATAAGATCCAATCCTCTGCAATACATGTTCCAGGTCAGATGGTATCTGAAAGGGAGCAGCAGAACTGGTGGTATATTTCTCTGTGAAATCATAATTAATCTTAAGACCATAAGACCATAAGACATAGGAGTGGAAGTAAGGCCATTCGGCCCATCGAGTCCACTCCGCCATTCAATCATGGCTGATGGGCATTTCAACTCCACCTACCAGCAATCTCCCCGTAGCCCTTAATTCCTCACGACATCAAGAATTTATCTATCTCTGCCTTGAAGCCATTTAGCGTCCCGGCCTCCACTGCACTCCGCGGCAATGAATTCCACAGGCCCACCACTCTCTGGCTGAAGAAATGTCTCCGCATTTCTGTTCTGAATTTACCCCCTCTAATTCTAAGGCTGTGCCCACGGGTCCTCATCTCCTCGCCTAACGGAAACAGTTTCTTTGCGTCCACCCTTTCTAAGCCATGTATTATCTTGTAAGTTTCTATTAGATCTCCCCTTAACCTTCTAAACTCCAATGAATACAATCCCAGGATCCTCAGCCGTTCATCATATGTTAGACCCGCCATTCCAGGGATCATCCGTGTGAATCTCCGCTGGACACGCTCCAGTGCCAGTATGTCCTTCCTGAGATGTGGGGCCCAAAACTGGACACAGTACTCCAAATGGGGCCTAACCAGAGCCTTATAAAGGCTCAGTAGCACATCGCTGCTTTTATATTCCAACCCTCTTGAGATAAATGACAACATTACATTCGCTTTCTTAATCACAGATTCAACCTGCATGTTTACCTTTAGGGAATCCTCGACTAGCACTCCCAGATCCCTTTGTACTTTGGCATTATGAATTTTCTCACCGTTTAGAAAGTAGTCTATGCTTGGATTCTTTTTTCCAAAGTGCAAGACCTCACATTTTCTTTTTTTTTTTTTTTTTTTTTAAAATTTAGATTACCCAATTATTTTTTCTATTAAGGGGCAATTTAGCGTGGCCAATCCACCTACTCTGCACATTTTTGGGTTGTGGGGGCGAAACCCACGCAGACACGGGGAGAATGTGCAAACTCCACACGGACAGTGACCCAGAGCCGGGATCGAACCTGGGACCTCAGCGCCGTGAGGCGGTTATGCTAACCACTAGGCCACCGTGCTGCCCGACCTCACATTTTCTCACGTTGAATTGCATCTGCCATTTCCTGCACCACTCTCCCAAACTGTCTAGATCCTTCTGCAGCCTCCCCACTTCCTCAGCACTACCTGCCTGACCACCTAACTTTGTATCATCGGCAAACTTCGCTAGAATGCCCCCAGTCCCTTCATCCAGATCATTAATATATATGGTGAACAGCTACGGCCCCAACACTGAACCCTGTGGGACACCGCTGGTCACCGGCTGCCATTCCGAAAAAGAACCTTTTATCCCAACTCTCTGCCTTCTGTCAGACAGCCAATCCTCAACCCATGCCAGTAGCTCACCTCGAACACCATGGGCCCTCACCTTACTCAGCAGCCTCCTGTGTGGCACCTTATCAAAGGCCTTTTGGAAATCCAGATAGACCACATCCACTGGGTTTCCCTGGTCTAACCTACTTGTCACCTCCTCAAAGAATTATAACAGGTTCGTCAGGCACGACCTCCCCTTACTAAATCCATGTTGACTTGTTCTAATCCGACCCTGCTCTTCCAAGAATTTAGAAATCTCATCCTTAACGATCGATTCTAGAATTTTACCAACAACCGAGGTTAGGCTAATTGGCCTATAATTTTCCATCTTTTGTCTTGATCCTTTCTTGAACAAGGGGGTTACAACAGCGATCTTCCAATCGTTCGGAACTTTCCCTGACTCCAGTGATTTTTGAAAGATCTCAACCAACGCTTCCGCTATTTCTTCAGCCACCTCCCTCAGAACTCTAGGGTGTAGCCCATCGGGGCCAGGAGATTTGTCAATTTTAAGACCTTTTAGCTTTTTTAGCACCATCTCTTTTGTAATGGCAACCATACTCAACTCAGCCCCCTGACCCTCTATAATTTTTGGGATATTACTCATGTCTTCCACTGTGAAGACAGACGCAAAGTACTTATTAAGTTCTCCAGCCATTTCCTCGTCTCCCATCACTAGCCTTCTGGAATCAGTTTGAATTGGCCCAATGTCTACTTTGGCCTGTCGTTTGTTTCTTAGGTATTGAAAGAAACTTTTACTATCATTTCTTATATTACTGGCTAGCCTGCCTTCATATTTGATCCTCTCCTTCCTTATTTGTCTCTTTGTTAACCTCTGTTTGTTTTTGTAGCCTTCCCAATCTTCTGATTTCCCAGTGCTTTTGGCCACTTTATAGGATCGCTCTTTTTCTTTGATACATTTCCTGACCTCCTTTGTCAGCCATGGCTGTCTAATCCCTCCCCGGATAATCTTTCTTTTCTTGGGGATGAACCTCTGTACAGTGTCCTCAATTATGCACACAAACTCCTGCCATTTTTGCTCTGCTGTCTTCCCCACTAGGGTCTGCTTCCAGTCGATTTTCGCCAGTTCCTCTCTCATGCCCTCGTAATTACCTTTATTTAACTGTAACACCATTACATCCGATTTTGCCTTCTCTCTTTCAAACTGCAGACTGAACTCAACCATATTATGATCACTGCTTCCGAAGTGTTCCCTTACTTTAAGATCTTTTATAAAGTCTGGTTCATTACATAGCACTAGGTCCAGAATAGCCTGCTCCCTTGTGGGCTCCATGACAAGCTGTTCCAAAAAGCCATCTTGTAAGCATTCCATGAATTCCTTTTCTTTGGATCCACTGGCTACGTTATTTACCCAATCCACCTGCATATTGAAGTCCCCCACGATCACTCTGACCTTGCCTTTCTGACATGCCTTTTCTATTTCCCGGTACATGTTGCGCCCCTGGTCCTGACCACTGTTAGGAGGTCTGTACATAACTCCCATTATGGTTTTTTTGCCTTTGTGGTTCCTCAATTCTACCCACACAGACTCCACATCATCCGACCCTATGTCGTTTAGTGCCATAGATTTAATTTTGTTCTTAACTAACAAGGCAACCCCACCCCCTCGGCCCACCTCCCTGTCTTTTCGATAGGTTGTATATCCTTGGATGTTTAACTGCCAGTCCTGAACCCCCTGCAGCCATGTCTCTGTGATGCCTACCACATCATAATCATTCACGATGATCTGTGCCATTAGTTCGTCTACTTTGTTACAAATGCTACGAGCATTCAGGTAAAGTGCCTTAATGCTAACTTTCTTATCATTACAGATATTGGAAGTCCTAAGATGCCCAAAGTTATCCTTCCTTTTTGTTGAATTCCTAGTCTGCCTCAAGCTTAAATCCACCTGCCTACATATTATCCTCCTGCGTATCTTTCCATTTAACTCCATGCTCCCTGTCGCTTTCACTTTCCCTTCCCCCCAACTCAGAAGTTTAAAGTCCTACTGACCACCCTATTTATCCTCTTCGCTAGAACACTGGTTCCAGATCGGTTCAGGTGGAGACCGTCCCAACGGTACAGATCCCCCCCCCGGTTCCAAAACTGATGCCAATGTCCCATGAAGTGGAATCCCTCTTTCCCACACCAATCCCTTAGCCACGTGTTTACTTCCCTAATTTTCTTGTCCCTATGCCAATTGGCACGTGGCTCGGGCAGTAATCCGGAGATTATGACCCTTGAGGACCTGTATTTCAATTTTCTTCCTAGTGCTTGATAGTCCCCGAACAGGTCCTCCACCCTAGCTTTACCTATGTTGTTAGTCCCAACGTGGACCACAACAACTGGATCCTCCCCCTCCCGCTCCAATATCCTTTCAAGCCGGTCAGAGATGTCCCGCACCCTGGCACCGGGCAGGCAACACACCATGCGAGGGGCAACACGGTAGCATGGTGGTTAGCATAAATGCTTCACAGCTCCAGGGTCCCAGGTTCGATTCCCGGCTGGGTCACTGTCTGTGCGGAGTCTGCACGTCCTCCCCGTGTGTGCGTGGGTTTCCTCCGGGTGCTCCGGTTTCCTCCCACAGTCCAAAGATGTGCGGGTTAGGTGGATTGGCTATGCTAAATTGCCCGTAGTGTCCTAAAAAGTAAAAGGGGGTTGTTGGGTTACGGGTATAGGGTGGATACGTGGGTTTGAGTAGGGTGATCATTGTTCGGCACAACATTGAGGGCCGAAGGGCCTGTTCTGTGCTGTACTGTTCTATGTTCTATGAGACTCCCGATCCGGCTTGCATAGGATACTATCTGTCCCCCTAATTATAGAATCCCCTATAACAACTACTTGTCTTTTTACTCCCCCCTCTTGAATCTTAACTTTGCCATTTGGTTTGAGCCATAAACATTCGGACAAATTTTGTATCTCTTATAGTCTTTCCAATGAGGCAACAGTAGTGCTTCCTCATTGGCCAACTTTGTAAAGGCATGTAACCAATTTCATGCCAAGAAGACATGAAAGAAAACATAATATATAATAAATATCCTCCTGGCTGCTCTATAAAATTATTTTAAATAAATATAATAGACATGGACTGAACACAGGACTGGCTCCACCTCGCACAAAAGGAATTTCCAGCCTTCAGAAAACCACATCAATCTCATTATCTCTAAAGAGATCCTAATAGCCCCTGTGACTACGGAAATCAAATACCAAGGAAATGCCAAAAGGTCTCTTTACATTCTGAAGGAAAGCTCTGGCCAACAGAGATGGTCTGTTTGCGAATAAATAGGTCTTCAAAACCTCTGGTAAACTTATCAATTAATTAAACATTAACCATGTGAAGAATCCAGACCAGAAACATACATCCTTTGTCCAAACTAAGGGGAAGAAATGGGAGTTAAGTCGCATGACCAACACCGCCCACCTTCTAAGCTACTTTTTTTCCCGTTATGAAAGTCAGCGCTACTGGAAAAGTAAAGTAATTTGCATCAGCTTCAGCCTGTTAACCTCTCTGAAGATATATACCGTTAGACTTCAGACTCTGGACTGATGTAAAACTATCATTCCTATTTTGTCTGTTATCTCTTTCTTTCCCTTATTCCTCTTTTATTGTATGAACACAGAGCGGGGGGCATGGCAAACCCCCTTCCCGCATTTTTGAGTGTGCGTAAAATAAACTAACCCTCTGATTCTAACCAATCTCATGTTTGCTGTGAAGTTATTAATAGAGGAGGATCACTCCAAAACGGAGGCGTTGCAAAATACGCCACCCTTTGTAAAGGGGGAAATCAAAAAGCGACAAATACCTTTCTGTTTGCAAACAGACGGTGAGAAGGAAAATCGGGGCTGTTTGAAATTAAATCCCAGCCTGTACATAACACAATCAATAAATTAGGATTGAAAAATAACTTAGGAAACAATTAAATGATGTACTTATGCAGATAAATTATCTGCTTGCGCGCTCATCATGCTGCTTCACCAACAGGCAGTGCATCTGAAAATTTACCCTATGAAGTCAATATGTATTAGTGAATAAAATATTTTTACTGGTGCCTCATGAAGTTAAAGCGTGCCACTGCAAATGTCCTGCTAGGTTAACTTTATTCATTCATGGGATGTGGGCATTGTGCCAATGTTATGTTGCCTATCCCTAATTGTCCTTGCAAAGTCATTTTAGGGGACAGTTACGAGTCAACCACATTGCTGTGGATCTGGAGTCGCATGTAGACCAGACCAGTGAGGACAGTAGATTTCCTTCCCTAAAGGACTAGTGAACTAGATAGGGTTTTCCAAACAATTAATGAGAGTTGACATGGTCACCATTACAGAGGCCAGCTTTATAGTGAAGATTTATTAAAAATTGCAGTATAATGAACAGAAACCTAGTGTATGCATTTGTTTGCAGTTTACATCCTGGTTGTGGTGACAGTCAGGAGAATGTTCCCAAAGGAATTTTTGACATATATTTTGCTAGTATTGAGTGAGAAGCCTAGCACGGGCAGCATGGTAGCACGTGGATAGCACTGTGGCTTCACAGCGCCAGGGTCCCAGGTTCGATTCCTTGTTGGGTCACTGTCTGTGTGGAGTTTGCACATTCTCCGTGTGTCTGCATGGGTTTCCTCCAGATGCTCCGGTTTCCTCCCACAGTTCAAAGGTTAGGTGGATTGGCCATGATAAATTGCCCTTAGTGACCAAAAAAAAAGGTTAGGAGGGGTTATTGGGTTACGGGGATAGGGTGGAAGTGAGGGCTTAAGTGGGTCGGTGCAGACTTGATGGGCCGAATGGCCTTCTTCTGCACTGTATATTCTCTGTTCTATTGAGTGAGAAGCCCAAGTTCATGGTGCAAGACACCATCACGGAGTAAGAAAGAGGACAAAAGAATTGCTTCTCTGCTTGCGAACAAAGACTTCACAAATCCGTAGATTGTAGAAGAAAGGTGGAGTAAGAGACAAGTTGGAGCAAGTACAATATTGTTTGATTCCAACAGTGAGTGTTGAAGAGAGGCGGGGAAATAAATACACAGAATAATAGAGGAGCAGGAGAGGAGTCAGTGAAAATCAAGAAAGGTTGTGATTGCGAGAGAGGATGAAGCTAAGAAATGAAAGAAGGATCACCCATTTTCTGGTATGCTGAATATTTGCTGTAATGTAATAAATTGTTTGAGGTAAATGTGACAATGTTCTTTTCCCAACAGTGTTGCCTTTCCAAATGGGTTTCCTTTTGAATTTTCCTTTGTCACCACATTTCGAGTGGCTGGCAGGATTATCGATAAAAACTGGAATATTTGGCAAATAAAGGATCCTTTTGGCAAGGAGCAAATTGGTGTGAGAATAAATGGTGTAACCAAGTCGGTGGAGTTTGATGTGCTTGGGCTGGAAGGTGGACTTCAAACCATTACTTTTTCACCAGTAGCTAACCTGTTTGATTCTGAATGGCATAAGATTTTAATCAGTGTCGGGACGGACACCATCATTCTTTTTATTGACTGCAAGAAGGTGCAAATACAACCAGTCAAGCCCAAAAGGATTATCGATACCAGAGGAGGCACGTTTATCGGGAAGTTTAATGACGTTTCTAGGATCTCCGTGCCGGTAAGCACAATGCTTGCTACTTGTTCTCTGCTGTTGATTTATTAATAAGCAACGTAATGTTGACTGATAAACTTTCCCTTGACTTAAAGTTGAAAGAAAATACTGCATTATAGATGGAAAGGCAAGTTGCAAGAGGGATACAGACAGTTTGCAAAGAGATAGTGACAGGCTGCCAACAAGTTGGCAAATGGAGTATACTATGGGAATGTGAATTTGTTCATTTTGGAAGAGAGAACAAAAGAGCAGAGTGATGCTTAATTGAAGAAAAACTGCTTAAAGCTGCAACACAAAGGGACTTGGGGGTATTTGTGCATGAAAAACAGAAAACTAGCACGCAGGGGCATGGGAACCTGGATTGTAGTTTTGGGGTACGGGAGATTGAGAGTATAGAGGTCAGGAGCACAGATTTGACTTCGCAGGAGGGTGCCAGTGTTCAGGTAGGTGGTTTGAAGTGTGTCTACTTCAATGCCAGGAGTATACGAAATAAGGTAGGGGAACTGGCAGCATGGGTTGGTACCTGGGACTTCGATGTTGTGGCCATTTCAGAGACATGGATAGAGCAGGGACAGGAATGGTTGTTGCAGGTTCCGGGGTTTAGGTGTTTTAACAAGCTCAGAAAAGGGGGCAAAAGAGGGGGAGGTGTGGCGCTGCTAGTCAAGGACAGTATTACGGTGGCGGAAAGGATGCTAGATGGAGACTCTTCTTCCGAGGTAGTATGGGCTGAGGTTAGAAACAGGAAAGGAGAGGTCACCCTGTTGGGAGTTTTCTATAGGCCACCTAATAGTTCTAGGGATGTAGAGGAAAGGATGGCGAAGATGATTCTGGAAAAGAGCGAAAGTAACAGGGTAGTTGTTATGGGAGACTTTAACTTTCCAAATATTAGAACATAGAACATAGAACAGTACAGCACAGAACAGGCCCTTCGGCCCTCGATGTTGTGCCGAGCAATGATCACCCTACTTAAACCCACGTAACCCGTATACCCGTAACCCAACAATCCCCCCATTAACCTTACACTACGGGCAATTTAGCATAGCCAATCCACCTAACCCGCACATCTTTGGACTGTGGGAGGAAACCGGAGCACCCGGAGGAAACCCACGCACACACGGGGAGGACGTGCAGACTCCACACAGACAGTGACCCAGCCGGGAATCGAACCTGGGACCCTGGAGCTGTGAAGCATTGATGCTAACCACCATGCTACCGTGAGGCCCCAATATTGACTGGAAAAGATATAGTTCGAGTACATTAGATGGGTCGTTCTTTGTACAATGTGTGCAGGAGGGTTTCCTGACACAATATGTTGACAGGCCAACAAGAGGCGAGGCTACATTGGATTTGGTTTTGGGTAATGAACCAGGCCAGGTGTTAGATCTGGAGGTAGGTGAGCACTTTGGAAACAGTGACCATAATTCGGTGACCTTTACATTAGTGATGGAAAGGGATAAGTATACCCCGCAGGGCAAGAGTTATAGCTGGGGGAAGGGCAATTATGATGCCATTAGACATGACAGGATGTGTAGGTTGGAGAAGTAGGCTGCAAGGGTTGGGCACACTGGATATGTGGAGCTTGTTCAAGGAACAGCTATTGAGTGTTCTTGATAAGTACGTACCAGTCAGGCAGGGAGGAATGGGTAGAGCGAGGGAACCGTGGTTTACCAAAGAAGTGGAATCTCTTGTTAAGAGGAAGAAGGAGGCCTATGTGAAGATGAGGCGTGAAGTTTCAGTTGGGGCGCTTGATAGTTACAAGGAAGCGAGGAAGGATCTAAAGAGAGAGCTGAGACGAGCAAGGAGGGGACATGAGAAGTCTTTGGCAGGTAGGATCAAGGAAAACCCAAAAGCTTTCTATAGGTATGTCAGGAATAAAAGAATGACTAGGGTAAGAGTAGGGCCAGTCAAGGACAGTGGTGGGAAGTTGTGTGTGGAGGCTGAAGAGATAAGTGAGATACTAAATGAATACTTTTCGTCAGTATTCACTCAGGAAAAAGATAATGTTGTGGAGGAGAATGCTGAGACCCAGTCTATTAGAATAAATGGCATTGAGGTGCATAGGGAAGAAGTGTTGGCAATTCTGGACAAGGTGAAAATAGATAAGTCCCCGGGGCCTGATGGGATTTATCCTAGGATTCTCTGGGAAGCCAGGGAAGAGATTGCTGAGCCTTTGGCTTTGATTTTTATGTCATCATTGGCTACAGGAATAGTGCCAGAGGATTGGAGGGTAGCAAATGTGGTCCCTTTGTTCAAGAAGGGGAGTAGAGATAACCCCGGTAACTATAGGCCGGTGAGCCTCACGTCTGTTGTGGGTAAAGTCTTGGAGAGGATTATAAAAGATACGATTTATAATCATCTAGATAGGAATAATATGATTAGGGATAGTCAGCATGGTTTTGTGAAGGGTAGGTCATGCCTCACAAACCTTATCGAGTTCTTTGAGAAGGTGACTGAACAGGTAGACGAGGGTAGAGCAGTTGATGTGGTGTATATGGATTTCAGTAAAGCGTTTGATAAGGTTCCCCACGGTCGGCTATTGCAGAAAATACGGAGGCTGGGGATTGAGGGTGATTTAGAGATGTGGATCAGAAATTGGCTAGTTGAAAGAAGACAGAGGGTGGTTGTTGATGGCAAATGTTCAGAATGGAGTACGAGTGGCGTACCACAAGGATCTGTTCTGGGGCCGTTGCTGTTTGTCATTTTTATAAATGACCTAGAGGAGGGCACAGAAGGTTGGGTGAGTAAATTTGCAGACGACACTAAAGTCGGTGGAGTTGTAGACAGTGTGGAAGGATGTTGCAGGTTACAGAGGGACATAGATAAGCTGCAGAGCTGGGCTGAGAGGTGGCAAATGGAGTTTAATGTAGAGAAGTGTGAGGTGATTCACTTTGGAAAGAAAAACAGGAATGCGGAACATTTGGCTAATGGTAAAATTCTTGGCAGTGTGGATGAGCAGAGGGATCTCGGTGTCCATGTACATAGATCCCTGAAAGTTGCCACCCAGGTTGATAGGGTTGTGAAGAAGGCCTATGGTGTGTTGGCCTTTATTGGTAGAGGGATTGAGTTCCGGAGCCATGAGGTCATGTTGCAGCTGTACAAAACTCTGGTACGGCCGCATTTGGAGTATTGCGTACAGTTCTGGTCGCCTCATTATAGGAAGGACGTGGAAGCTTTGGAACGGGTGCAGAGGAGATTTACCAGGATGTTGCCTGGTATGGAGGGAAAATCTTATGAGGAAAGGCTGATGGACTTGAGGTTGTTCTCGTTAGAGAGAAGAAGGTTAAGAGGTGACTTAATAGAGGCATACAAAATGATCAGAGGGTTAGATAGGGTGGACAGTGAGAGCCTTCTCCCGCGGATGGAGGCGGCTAGCATGAGGGGACATAGCCTTAAATTGAGGGGTAATAGATATAGGACAGACGTCAGAGGTAGGTTTTTTACGCAAAGAGTGGTGAGGCCGTGGAATGCCCTACCTGCAACAGTAGTGACCTCGCCAACATTGAGGGCATTTAAAAGTTTATTGGATAAGCATATGGATGATAATGGCATAGTGTAGGTTAGATGGCCTTTAGTTTTTGACTTTCCATGTCGGTGCAACATCGTGGGCCGAAGGGCCTGTACTGCGCTGTATCGTTCTATGTTCTAGGTGCAGCAGGGAATCAGGGAGTGTAATGGAATGTTAGCCCTATTTCAGCGGTGTTGGAGTATAAGAGTAGGGAAGTCTTGCTGCAAATGTACAAGGTACTGGTGAGTCCACCTCTGGAGAACTGTGAGCAGTTTTGCTCCCCTTATTTGAGGACAGATATTATTTCATTGGAGACCGTTCAGAGAAGGCTAACTCAGATGATCCCCGGTATGGATGGATTGTCTTGTGAGCAAAGGTTAAACAGGTTGGGAGTCATTGGAATTTCGAAGAATGAGAGGTGATCTCATTGAAACATATAAGATTCTTAAAGGGATTGACAGGGTTAATGCTGAGAGGATGTTTCCCTTTATGGGAGAGTCTAGGACCAGAGGGCATAGTGTCAGAATGAAGGAGTGCCTATTTAAGACTGAGACGAGGAGGAATTTCTTCTCTCAGGGATTTAAGAGTCTTTGGAACTCCTTGCCACAGAGAGCTATGATGGCAGATGTCTTGTGTATATTTAAGGTTGAGATAGATAGATTCTTGATCTGTAAGAGAACTAAGTGTTACGGAGGAAGAGCAGAAAAGTGGACTTGAGAAATGCCAGATCAGCCATGATCCTATTGAATGGTGGGGCAGACTCGAGGAGCTATCGGCCTACTCCTGTTCTTTTTACTTATGGTCTATAAAGCAAACATGTGAATATTGTCCAGAGCTGTACAAAGTGCACTACATTGTGAAGACATTGTTTCTTCCAATTAAACTTTTGTAAAAATAGATTGCTATGTCACATGGTGTGGTATATCTGAATTATATTGGTATTTTCAAAGAGATATCCAACATTATGCAAGATTTCAGGTCTGGTGCATTGTGAAACACAGGGTGCGATTTACTGGCCGTGTGCTGCCTGAATCGGGACTGGTCATGACAGATAGTTCCCGTGAGTGGCCTCTTCTGGGATTCCTGATGGCCGTTTCCCAAAACAAGATCTAATGAGCTCACTTAACTATGCTGAAGCCGAATCTAACCGGCACCCGGGATCTACCGGCCTCGCCAAGGAAACCCCAGCCGAGCGCTGTTTAGCAATGGTCTCCACAAACAGGGACCAGGCAGAATGGCACTTTGGGGGGGGGGGGTACTCCAGGTGGTTGGCCTGTGGGCAGGGTAGTACCCTGGCACTGCTGTGCCACATGGGCACCCTGGCAGTGCCACCTTGGTGCCACCCTGACACTGCTGGACTGGCAGGGGCATCGCCAGGGCGCTAGTGGCAAGGTTCCCTGGTGGCATTTTGCCTGTGCCGGGGATCAGGCCTGGAGGTGTCCTGCTGCATGAGGTGGGGCGGGGTGGGAGGGATGGGGGAGGGGGGGGGGGGGGCTGCTCGTCAACCTCCCAACTGGTGAATTGGGACATTGGGGAATCTGGGGGTCATGTCGGAGATGGACCGAGAGATCGGGGTGCCCGATAAAAAAGAAAAGTCCCATTCAATAGCTACTGGGAACAACCCTACTAATCCCGCTGAGAACAGGACTCTGCTGCTTTGTCGTTAGATCGCGCCCAAGATTACAATAAAGAAGGAGACTAGGAGGCCCAGAGTTCAGGTGAGGTAATTTGATTTCACAATAGAATTATTACCCCTCCTCCAACTTGGACGCTGGTTTATTTTCATGAACTGGCTGCCCATTTATTAATATTATTAAACATCCAGTCTGACTTGATAAAATAAATGTGGCATCAGCTAGTATGAGCTGAGGTGCAGCGGTAGAGTGAAAGAATTGTCCGTAAGTAAGGATGTTTCCAGAGGCCGGTATTCTGGCCTTTGTGTCCCTAGTAGCCCGGAAAAGGATCCTTTTGCAGTGGAGGGACGCGAAGCCCCTGAACCCGGAATCCTGGATCAACGACATGACCGGGTTCATTAAACTAGAGAGGGTCAAGTTTGCCCTGAGGGGGTCGGTGCAAGGGTTCTTCCGGCGGTGGCAGCCTTTTCTTGATTTCCTGGCGGAGCGTTAGAGGGTGGTCAACTTCAGCAGCAACCCGGGGTGGAGGGGAGTGAGGGGGGGGGGGGGATGGGGGGGGGGGGGCAGGGAGCAGGGATGACTATGGGTTTGTTATGGGGGTTTGTTCTTATGGTTCTATGTTTATTACTCTTTCTTGTTGTAAATTTATTGTTTTTGTATTGGGGGGAGGTGTTATTGTTTTTCTCTTTTCGTTGTTGGGATAAAATTTGTTGTTGGAAAATTTGAATAAAAATTATTTTAAAAAAAAGTAAGGGTGTTTCCCTCTTTTCCCATCCTGAAGGGACTGCCTCACGTTGGACACAATTTCCCAAACGTGCTGGAAACTCCGGTAACTTTCCCAAATGGTAATCATTCAGGTGATAATTAGCTGAACATACAAAGGTGGCAGTGTCGCGTCACGGACAAAATTTGTCTGTTCCTTTTTCGGTATTTATTTGCGACCCAGGACTGTCGGGAGCTGAAAATACCAAAGGTCACGTGGTTTGCAGCAATCGTTTTAATCATCTGTTTGTGATCAAATTTATTAAAGTAATGACTGAAAGATAGTCGTATACTGGAAGATAACTTGATGATCCAGGAATCTAAAGAAGAGTCATATTGGACTCTAAATGTTAACTGTGTTTCTTTCTCCACAGACGCTGCCAGATCTGCTGAGTTTTTCCAGCATTTTCTGTTTTTATTTCAAAGTTGAGTCGGATGTTTACTTGTTGGAGAAAGTCACCTGAAACATTTCAGTCGAATATAATTTCAGACCAGTACTTGCTCACAGAATGAGGTCAACGTTTCAGTCATGACAGTAGAATTGTCCCAAAACTTTCCTCATTCATTGTAAATTATTTAAGAGCAGCACTATGTTGACTGGAGTTATATTTCTGACATTGTGAATCCATTCAAGGGACTCTGAAGAAAATGAAACAAGTCAGGAGACATTTGAGAAGCTTTCTTCAGCACAACAGTGCCATCAGGAATGGAATGGGAAGCCATGTATGAAGGACGAAAATGTTCTGGAAACATGGAAACATAAGGTGTGCATGAGAGCAGGATGGGCTCTGGGAAGGTCCTGGAGGGAGAGGGCAAGAGGCATGGGTGTGCTCCTTGGCAACCCAGGGGCTGCTCAAAAATCTGTCATCAAAGGGCCTTTCCAGCCAGGCTTGGGGAGGGCCTACCACTGAAAATGGGTGCTGACAGCTGAGGCAGCAGCAGCATTGAGCACCATGAGGAAGGGACCCCAGGCAGCAAGAGGAAGAAACTCAGGAGCCAATTCCAAGGAGGAGAATCTGAGAATACCCAGAGCACCAGGTATACCAGCTATACACCAGGTGTATTAAATAGCCATGGCCGAGTGGTGAAGTTGATGGACTAGAAATCTATTGGGGTCTCCCCGCACAGGTTCGAATCCTGCCGACTACGGTACTTCATTTAAGGGGCTGATTTAGCACAGTGAAATGAAAATGAAAAAATGGAAATGGCTTATTGTCACGAGTAGGCTTCAATTAAGTTACTGTGAAAAGCCCCTAGTCGCCACATTCCGGCGCCTGTCCGGGGAGGCTGGTACGCAGGGCCGGCTCAAGGTACCGGCAACTCGGGCAGTCGCCCGGGGCGCCATGTGCTAGGGGGCGCCATCAAGGAGTGCGTGACCGGCGTCAGAGACCCAGCGCCGCGTAAAAGACTCCGGTCCCGCGCATGCGCAGTTGGGCCGGTGCCAACCAGCGCATGCGCGGTGGCCGCCCTCCCCCAGGCCGCCCCGCACAAACATGGCGAATGGATCCAGGCTCGCCGGTGGAAGAAAGGAGGCCCCCCTCGGCCCCCCCCGGCCCCTCCCCCCCCCCCCCCCCCCCCCCGGCCCCCGCCCTCTCCCTGGCCCGCGACAATATTGTCCAGATAGCTCTGGACAATATTCACATGTTTGCTTTATAGACCAAGGCCAGCAGCGCGTGTTCAATTCCCGTACCAGCCTCCCCGAACAGGCGCCGGAATGAGGCTCCTAGGGACTTTTCACAGTAACTTCATTTGAAGCCTACTTGTGACAATAAGCGATTTTCATTTTTTTTATTTCATTTCATACTGCTCACTTAATAAACATGTCTGAGCACCAGAGAAGGAGGAGACTGCAACTCTCCGGCGAGATGGTCATGCATATTTGTGCACTCCTAAATGATGACCTCTCATTCCACACTTCATCAACAGGTACTCCTAGGGCTCTGCTACTGATCTCTATGGGGCCTTTCAGTCAGCAGGCAGTTCAGTGCTGCATCCACACTGGTACAGATGCCCTTTTCACAAGGGTGACTGACTTCTTCAGCCTCTCAATAGATGATGCCTCAAGTGTAGCGGACAATTAGTTTGTTTAAAGCTGGCTTTTCCTAGGTTCACAATGTTACAGACTGTCCCATTTGGCAATGAAGGCACCCATGGACAGACCTGAGAGGTTTATTAACAGGACGGGTACCATTCCTTCAATGCCCAGCTGGTGTGCGACCAGAGGAAGAACATGTGTACCTGCTTTCCAGGAAACTGCCACAATGCCTTAAGGCTGAGAGAGTCAGGGGGAATGCCGGAGGTGATGCAGATCCTTAGGGAATTTGGGGGCTTTTCTGGGTACAAGCTCAACCTGGGTAAGAGTGAGCTGTTCGTCGTGCACCCGGGGGATCGAGGAGGGGATTGTTAGGCTCCCACTGAAAAGGGCGGGGAGGAGCTTTCGGTACCTGGGAGTCCAGGTGGCTGGGAGCTGGGGGGCCGTCACAAGCTTCACCTCACTAGGCTGGTGGAGTAAATGGAAGAGGAGTTCAAAAGATGGGATATGTTGCCGCTGTCGCTGGAGGGCAGGGTGTAGTCCGTCAAGATGACGGTGCTCCCAAGGTGCTCCTACATGCAGGTTAGGGCCTTTGCCAGGCGGCAGGTGGAGGGGTTCCCTCTGCTGCCCCCACGTGGGGTACGGGACAGGGTGCTCTCCGGGGTGTGGGTTGGATGTCGGACATGTACCACGTCATGCAGGAGGTGGATGAGGCCTCGGTGGAGGAGCTGAAGGGTAAATGGGAGGAGGAGCTGGGTGAGGAGATTGAGGAGGGGACATGGGCGGATGCCCTGGAAAGAGTGAATTCCTCCTCTTCCAGTGCGAGGCTTAGCCTCATACAGTTCAAGGTGCTGCACAGGGCCCTCATGACTGAGACGAGGATGAGTAGGTTTGTTGGGGGAGAAGACAGGTGTGCTAGATGCTCGGGGAGCCCAGCGAACCACGCCCATATGTTGTGGGCATGCCCAGCGCTGGGGGAGTTTTGAAAGGGGGTAGCAAGGACGGTGTTGAGGGTGTTAGGATCCAGGGTCAAGCCAGGCTGGGGACTCGCAATTTTTGGGGTTGCAGTGGAGACGGGAGTGCAGGAGGCGAAAGAGGCCGGGGTTCTGGCCTTTGCGTCCCCAGTAGCCCGGCGGAGGATCTTGCTTCAATGGAAGGATGCGAGGCCCCCAAGTGTGGAGGCCTGGATCAATGATATGGCGGGGTTCATCAAGTTGGAGAAGGTGAAATTTGCCCTGAGGGGATCAGTACAGGGGTTCTTTAGGCGGTGGCAGCCTTTCCTGGACTTCCTGGCAGAACGGTAGGATAATAGGCCGGCAGCAGCAGCAACCCTGGGGGGGGGGGGGGGGAGGGGGGGGGGGGGGGGGGGGGTTGTTTCAGGGGAAGAGAGAAATGTGTATATGTGTTTATTGGATATGCCGGGTGTTTATCGATCTCCTTTTTGTAGTTACTGGGGGGGGGGGGGGAGGTTTGGTTTTGGGGGTTAGTGTGTTTTTCTTTTTGCTGTTGTTAATATTGTTTTCTTGTTGTTATTTTCTGTTTTGGATATGTTTTTGAAAATCCTAATAAAAATTATTTAAAAAAAAAAGACTGAGAGAGTCAAAGATAACAGTGGCAGGATCGGACAGAGTCAACATGGATTTACGAAAGGGAAATCATGCTTGGCAAATCGATTGAAATTCTTTGAGGAGATATTGAGTAGAGTTGATGAGGGGAGCCGTGGATGTGGTTTATTTAGAGTGGTATTCTTGTGAAGTTTCCTGGTGAGTGCAAGACAAAAAGCTTTGACATTTCTCTTTTTTCAGCAATACATTTAGTCCATCCTTCCAACCAAAACTATGTATCACTTCACACTTCTCTGTGTTATATTTCAGTGTCATGTGTTGGCCAATTTCACCAGATTGTCTTTGTCTTCCTGAAGTCTGTTACTACCTTCTCCATTGAAATGAAAAAATGAAAATGAAAATCGCTTATTGTCACGAGTAGGCTTCAAATGAAGTTACTGCCACATTCCGGCGCCTATTCAGGGAGGCTGTTAGTACAATTCTGAGTTACGTATCATCTACAGCTTTGAAATTGAATCCCTGTTCCATGCCCAGGCCAATTTTGAATCCATGCTCTCAGTTTGATAAATCTATGTGTTTTAATTTTGCTAACTAATCTATTATGTGCTGATTTATCAAGTGCCCTTTAAAAGTCCATCAATACATAAAGTACACTATCCATATCAGCTCTCCCCATTACCTCATCATCAAAGGACTCAAATCAAGGTAGTCGAGAACGATTAGCCATGAACATTTATGGAATGGTTAGACCAGCATCTAGTTGCTCCTGAGAAGGTGGTGGTCAGCTGCCTTCTTGAACTGCTGCAGTCCCTGAGGTGCAGGTACACTCACAGAGATGTTAGGGAGGGAATTCCAGGATTTTGACCCAGCAACAGTGAAGGAACAGCAATATATTACCATGTCAGGATGGTGAGTGAATTGGTAGGGCAGTTCCAAATTCCCATGTATCTGTTGCCCTTGTCCTTCTAGATGGCAGTGGTCGTGGGTTTGGATGGTGCTACTTAGTGAGTTTCTGCAGTGCATCTTGTACATGGTACATACAGCTGCCATTGTTCGTCAGTGATGGAGGGAGTGACTGTTTGTGGAACGGATACTCAAACTGCTTTGTCCTGCTTTGTTGTTGAGCTTCTTAAATGTTATTGGAGCTGCACTCATCCAGGCAAGTGGGGAGTATTCTGTCACACTCCTGACTTGTGCCTTGTAGATGGCGGACAGACTTTGGGGAGTCAGGAATTTAATTACTCGCCACAGGATTCCTAGCCTCTGACCTGCTCGTACAGCCACAGTATTTTAATGGCTGGTACAGTTCAGTTTCTGGTCAATGGTAACCTCCAGGAGGATTCAGCAATGGTAATGCCATTGAATGAGAAGGGGCACTTTTGTTGGAGATGCTCATTGCCTGGCAGTTCAGTGGTGGGAATGTTACTTGTCAGCCCAAGCTTGAATATTCTCCAGGACTTTCTACATTAGGACATGGACTGCTTCAGTATCTGAGGAGTGCTTCTATATCTGAGGAGTTGGGAATAGAACCATAGAACTCCTATAGTGCAGAATTGGCCCATTGAGCCTGCACCGACTCTCTGAAAGGGCAATCTACCTAAGCCCACTCCCTGCTCTATCCTTGTAACCTATACATCACTGGACATCAGGGGAAAGTTAGCAGGGTGAATCCACCTAGAGTAAACCGGAGCACCCAGAGGAAACCATGCAGACACTGGGAGAAAGTCCAAATGCCACACAGTTACCCAAGGTGCTTGGTGCAGTGAGGCAGCAGTGCTAACCACTGTGCCACCATGCCACCCCATTGTACATTGTATAATCATCGGCGAACATAGAACATAGAACAGTACAGCACAGAACAGGCCCTTCGGCCCTCGGTGTTGTCCACTTCTAACCTTATAATGGGAGGAAGATCATTGATGAAGCAGCTGAAGATGGTTGGGCCGAGGACACTACCCTGAGAAACTCCTGCAGTGATGTCCTAGAGCTGAAATGACTAACCTCCAACAACCACAACCATCTTCCTTTGTGCCACGAATGACTCCTACCAGTGGAGAGCTTTCCTCCTGATTACCATTGGCTCCAGTTTTGCTGGGGCTCCTTGATGCCATACTCAAACAAATGCTGCCTTGATGTCAAGACAATCACTCTCACTTCACCTCTGGAATTCGGCTCTTTAACCCATACTTATCCCAAGTGGCAATTCATTTTGGCCATAATTCTTGTGTCTAAATGTTTTTCAACTATGTGGCATCTATGAATTACTGGAATCAGCCTGGAAATGGTTCCATCCAGCTGCTTCTCTGTCTATCTAAAAGCATATGGTTAATTTAATCCTCCAGGCTTATTCAATTCATTGTGCTCATTTCTCAGAATACAGTTGCCAGATGTAAAGGTTCTTGTGAATGCCCTTATGAATGTCTATGTTGGAAGTTGACGGTGTTTAAAATTATTTTCCTTCAGGATGGTGTGAAATGTCACATGTGCATAAGAAGTACTTACAAAGGAGTCTAGTGTCTACGTGGCCCGGAGCACTGAGAGTCCAATAGCTTCAAAGAGAACTACTGATCATTAATAGCATCACATGAGTCATCAAATTCATTTGAATTCTATACTGTTAGTTTGATGAATAAAGTAAAAGAATTGGACAAAGGTTATGCACTTTGGTAGGAATAATGGAGGCATAGACTATTTTCTAAATGGGAAAAGACTTCGGAAATTAGAAACACAAGGGGACTTAGGAGTCCTAGTTCAAGATTCACTTAAGGTAAACGTGCAGGTTCAGTCGGCAGTTAGGAAAGCAAATGCAATGTTAGCATTTATGTCGAGAGGGCTAGAATACAAGAACAGGGATGTACTTCTGAGGCCGTATAAGGCTCTGGTCAGACCCCATTTTGATTATTGTGAGCAGTTTTGGTCCCCGTATCTAAGGAAGGATGTGGTGGCCTTGGAAAGGGTCCAGAAGAGGTTCACACGAATGAACAGCACGGTAGCATTGTGGATAGCGCAATCACTTCACAGCTCCAGGGTCTCAGGTTCGATTCCGGCTTGGGTCACTGTCTGTGCGGAGTCTGCACATCCTCCCCGTGTGTGCGTGGGTTTCCTCCGGGTGCTCCGGTTTCCTCCCACAGTCCAAAGATGTGCAGGTTAGGTGGATTGGCCATGATAAATTGCCCTTAGTGTCCAAAATTGCCCTCAGTGTTGGCTGGGGTTACTGGGTTATGGGGATAGGGTGGAGTTGTTGACCTTGGGTAGGGTGCTCTTTCCAAGAGCCGGTTCAGACTCGATGGGCTGATTGGCCTCCTTCTGCACTGTATATTCTATGATTCTATGAAGAGCCTGTCATGTGAGAAGCAGTTGGAGTTTGGGGGATCTTATTGAAACTTGCAGGATACTGAGAGGTCTAGATTGAGTTCCACTAGTAGGAAAAACTAGAACCTAAAGGGACGATCCTTTAAAACTGAGATGAGGAGGAATTTCTTCAGCCAGAGGGTGGTGAATCTGTGGAATTCTTTGCCGCAGAAGACTTTGGAGGCCAAATCACGGAGTGTCTTTAAGACAGAGATAGATAGGTTCTTGATTAATGAGGGGATCAGGGGTTATGGGGAGAAGACAGGAGAATGGGGATGAGAAACATATCAGCCATGATTGAATGGTCGAGCAGATTTGATCAATTCTGCTCCCATGTCTTATGGTTTAAATGCTGCAGGGCTATGGGGGGGGGGGGGGGGGGGGGAGGGGGAAAGAACCGGGGAGTGTGACCAATCAGATAGCTCTTTCAAAAAGCCAGCAAGGAAACAGTGGGCTGAATGACCTTCTGTGCTGTTTAACTCTGGGGTTCTACTATTTTTGAATTATTTTGCACAAGTATTTTAACTGTACAGGCCCTAGGATAACATTCCGGACCATTCTTTCATAATATATAATAAAATAGAATCCCAAATAAATAACGATATATGAAAATAAAAGGTACTGATCTTTATTGCTGAGAGCAATGTCCTTTAAAAATCTCCGCCATTAAACAAATTATTCTTATTTCATATTTTTTTTTAAGTAAAACGGTTATCTTTGAAGGTAAAATAAACACACATGCATTCCGCAAGTGGAGGGCAGGTATTCGAGTTGAAAGTGAGACCTTGAGGTATAGTTGAGGGAGCAGTTGCTCTTTAATGAGCTGTGTATGACTTTCTCTGATTTGATCCTGATTCTAATTCCCTCTTGTCTGCTCCAGTTTCATCTGCAATGGATGATCATTCATTGCGACCCTCAGCGAGCACGTCGCGAATCCTGCTCTGAACTTCCTGCCCGACACTCGGTGAGAAAATAGGATCTGCTGTTCTCAAGAATTGAAAAACAAAAGATGTTATTTGATATGGTTAGAATCTCCAGCTCAATGTGCCGCTTAGGGATAGTCTCATAAACCCTAACTTCTTCTAAACATCCTGATCAGACACGGGATGAATGAGGTGTTTTTTTTGTCTGGAGATTATGGGATGGTAGCGTGTGGATGTTAACTCGGGCACTTCCCCCCAGTGTCTGCCAAACCCTCCAATCATGAGTCTGACAGTGGGATATGAATAAACATGAGCTCTAGGAGCTATGCAAAGTGCATCAGTGGGGACAGCGAGAGGGGAATGTCTTGGGGGCCGAACAGTTAACTCAGAGGAGAGGGAGGACAAGTGAAAAATAACCTGGCCATTGAGTAACCATGGTGAGCTCTAAGGGGCAATGTGGACTCCTGTATTTCGTGTTTTTTCTACAGATAGTGCGTCTGACTATAACTCAAGTAAGTGGATATTAATTTTAACTCTGCTACCCTATTCTTTAAAGATTGGCGAATCCTTATTGCAGCCACGGTGCCCATATTTTAGGAAAGGATTACTTTTGCACCGAAATGTTAGAACTAAAGTTGTTAAAAACAGAAAATATTTACACTATTCTAATCCGGTATAGGCGTTATGCCATATGATTGAAACTAGGTGCTAAATCTCCTGGACCCTCTCAGTACTTTTACATCTCGATTCAGCAATACTGGACCTTTGGTATCATTCGCCACAGAGTCCATCACACAGGGGAATCTGGTGGGGAACTTTTCATCGATTAAAAGTAACCTTTTTTGGGGGGTGACAGCTCGTTCCTTGGATGGCTTTGAGGATTTCATGGTTTGAATGGGTTGCCCGTTTGCCGATGTGATGGGCTCCATTCAGATGCCTGGTCACCGAGCAGAGCTGGGTTGGAAATGTGAGATTGGACAATGAAACGGCGGTGAGGCAATTTGAAAGCTGCCGTTAGTTAAAATTAAATCCTCGTCCCATGGTTTACTCTTTTGCTCTTTATCACCCAGGGGATTAATCCGTACTAAACATGGGTTAATCCACACTAAACCAGGGGGTCAATCCACTCTAAACCAGGGGGTTAACTCACACTAAACCAGGGGGTTTAATCCATACTAAACATGGGTTAATCCACACTAAACCAGGGGGTTAATCCACTCTAAACCAGGGGGTTAACTCACACTAAACCATGGGGTTAATCCACACTAAACCAGGGGGTTAATCCACACTAAACCAGGGGGTTAATCCACTCTAAACCAGGGGGTTAACTCACACTAAACCAGGGGGTTAATCCACACTAAACCAGGGGGTTAATCCACTCTAAACCAGGGGGTTAACTCACACTAAACCGGGGGTTAATCCACACTAAACCAGGGGGTTAACTCACACTAAACCAGGGGGTTAATCCACACTAAACCAGGGGTTAATCCACACTAAACCAGGGGGTTAACTCACACTAAACCAGGGGGTTAATCCACACTAAACCAGGGGTTAATCCACACTAAACCAGGGGGTTAACTCACACTAAACCAGGGGGTTAACTCACACTAAACCAGGAGTTTAATCCACACTAAACCAGGAGTTTAATCCACACTAAACCAGGGGGTTAACTCACACTAAACCAGGGGGTTAATCCACACTAAACCAGGGGTTAATCCACTCTAAACCAGGGGGTTAATCCATCTAAACCAGGGGGTTAATCCACTCTAAACCAGGGGGTTAATCCACTCTAAACCAGGGGGTCAGTCCACACTAAACCAGGGGGTTAATCCACACTAAACCAGGGGTTAATCCACCCTAAACTAGGAGTTTAATCCACTCTAAACCAGGAGTTTAATCCACACTAAACCAAGAGTTTAATCCACACTAAACCAGGAGTTTAATCCACACTAAACCAGGGGTTAAATCTACACTAAACCAGGGGTTTAATCCACACCAAACCAGGGGGTTAATCGACACCAAACCAGGGGTTAATCCACAATAAACCAGGGGTTAATCCATACCAAACCAGGGAATTAACCAGAGAATTAACCTGCACAAACGCAGGTATTTAATCTCCAGTCACGCAAACGGTTAATCTGCACTATCTAAGATCTTACACTACATTAACTCAAGAGTTGAGGTAAATTAACAGCTGCAATAGCAGTAGTAAAACTGAATGAAATTGTTTCAATAGCTTTGCTTGTTGTATGTGTTAGACTGTTCTCAAGAATTATTAGAGAACTAGAATGGATGTTGGTACCAACTGAATATTCTCTACTCAAAATGCCAAAGAACATGTTCGAATTGAATTTTTTTTTGGAACAGTGACATACATTTTCATTTTGTGCTGCTTTTCCTAAATGGCACAAGGTGTCTTAATTATTTAACAAATAATTCAAACT
Source organism: Scyliorhinus canicula (assembly GCF_902713615.1). Taxonomy (NCBI): domain Eukaryota; kingdom Metazoa; phylum Chordata; class Chondrichthyes; order Carcharhiniformes; family Scyliorhinidae; genus Scyliorhinus; species Scyliorhinus canicula. Next base: position 190,147,112 of record NC_052151.1, read on the forward strand.
TTTCTTACTGGTTTTTAATCTTCAGGATGTACCTGAAGAATTCCCTCTCCCGGGTCTGTCCGGAGTTCCAGGAGTGGATGGCATTGATGTAAGTCATTGGGAAAAATCTTAACCTGGGTTCCCTCCCTGTACAATCCCCATTTCCCAACCCCAAACCCCCCCTTCCCCAACACCATCCCCGCTCCCCAAACCCCCTCTGCACTCCCCAACCCCCTCCCCGCTCCCCTCCCCAACCCCCTCCCCGCTCCCCTCCCCAACCCCCTCCACGCTCCCGTCCCCTGCCCCTCCCCGTCTCCCCACCCCCTCTCCGTTCCCCCAAACCCCTCCCTGATCCCCAACCACCCTCCCCATCGCCCCCCCTCCATTACCCCACCCCCTCTCCATTCCCTAACCCCCACCCCATTCCTCCTTCCCCACCCCATTCCTCTTTCCTCCCTCCTCATCCTTCCTTCCCCCTCCCCATTCTTCCCGTTCCCCTCTCCATCCCTCCTCCCCTCCCTATTCCCATGTTGCCCCTCCGCATCCATCTTCCATCCCATACCATTCCATTTCCACCCCCTCACCATCCTCCCCCTCACTATCCTCCCCCTCACTATCCTCCCCCCACTATATCCTCCCTCCTCACCATCCTCCTCCCCTCCCCAGCCATTCTCCCCCTTATCCCGTTCCACCTCCTCCCTATCCATTGCTCCTCTCCCTCCCCATCCACCCCTCCCCATCCACCCCCTCCCGCTCCCCATCCACCCCTTCCCCTCTCCCTCCACCCCTTCCCCTCTCCCTATCCACCCCTTCCCCTCTCCCTATCCACCCCTTCCCCTCTCCCTATCCACCCCTTCCCCTCTCCATCCATCCCTCCCCCTCTCCCTCCACCCCTTGCCCTCTCCCTATCCACCCCTTCCCCTCTCCCTATCCACCCCTCCCCCTCTCCCTCCACCCCTTGCCCTCTCCCTCCACCCCTTGCCCTCTCCCTCCACCCCTTCCCCTCTCCCTCCACCCCTTCCCCTCTCCCTATCCACCCCTTCCCCTCTCCATCCACCCCGCTTTCCCTCTCCATCCAACCTCCCTTCGCTCCCCCCCCCCCCCTCCGCATCCTAGCCGCTTCCACCGCCAAGAGTTCACTTCCCCCAGTGATGTGAGGAGTTGAGTGTTGTGCAGAGGGATGATCCAGCCTCTGAAACTCCCACAGCAGGGGCTGGAGATCCGATTGCAACAGAGTAACCCCAATCGCCCTTTAAACATGAACATTATTGCATTGAATTCCTTGAAACACACGACGCCCCCCCCCCCCCCCCCCATCTATCTCGATTTTTAAACTCTATAACTGAAATCATTTAGCGACATTTGTTAACTCTCTGATTATCTTTAGGGGGATCGCGGTCCTGATGGTTCCCCGGGTCCACCGGTAAGTTTATTCTCTCTGTTCATCGGGAGGAGCTGACTGCAAGAACTGGATCAATGCGATGAATCTCTCTCTCTCTCTCTCTCTCTGAATTTATTCAGGGTCCGAAAGGTGACCACGGTCCCAGAGGCTCGGCCGGATTGGTGGGACAACCGGGAGCAGATGTAAGTCCGAATTGAGTTTGCAATGATGCTGGCAGGAGCCCAGTCAGGAATATTAGCCTGGCCACACTGTGGACAGATTGGGGAGGGCAAGGCCAGTCAGCGTGTGTGTGAGCGGGAACCCTGCTGTCTAACCCAGTCCCACCTTAAACACAGCCACTCAGCTCCAGCAACCGGGCCCGAAGGGGTTAACGAGGGGAAGTCCAGCCCTCCGCCTCACACAAGACCTTCATTGTGCCCATCTGTCAAATCCAAAGCAGAAAAATCCACACAGACCGAAAATAGTGCAATACTCACCCTGTCCAACACGAGAGGAGCTGAAATGAAAATCGCTTATTGTCACAAGTAGGCTTCAAATGAGGTTACTGTGAAATGTCTCTAGTCGCCACATTCCGGCGCCTGTTCGGGGGAGGCTGGTACCGGGCAGGGGGGGAGGGGTCTCCCCTGGAGGGGGGAGAGGGCGTTTCTGCTCTGCCCTGTCCTGCCCCTCGGGGAGGGGTGGTGTCCCTCGGGCCTCACATGCCTCAGAAAGGGAAAGCCCTCAGAGTGGGGGTGGTCTGGTCTGCCCTGATCCTCAGTAGAGTGGTGGGTGGGTCTCCTTGGGAGGTCTCTGCTAACCCTCCAGTATGCAAAGTGCTCTGGCTCTCAGAGAAGGAGCGGGATCACTCTGGCCCTCAGAGAGGATGGGCGTGCTCTCTGTGAATGAGGGGGGTGGGGGTGGTGATCCTGAACTGTACCTTGGCCCTCCAAAGTGGGGTGGCGGGGTCTCTCCAGACCCTCTACAAGGGGCGGGTAGGTTTCAGCCCCTGACTCGCACCATCCTCTCATCCTCCTGACTCAAGGCAGAAGGAGCCAAGAGGGATTTCCACAGTCAACCAGTCTCTATTCCTATGACACATGGATAGGGTTCCCAATTCCTCCAGGATTGCCCTAGAGTCTCCAAGAATTAACCTCCCAGATCCTGCCCCAGGGAGCAGGAAAAAGTAGAGTATCAGTAGAGAGTCCCAGTGCATTTTCATGATATGTTTATTTGGACATATTTATTCCTGTTTCTAACAATATTGGACAGGGGAAGAGTTGGGTGTGGGTAGGTTGTTGGACTGAACCACGCATCATCCACTCAGGTAAGTGCAAATCTGTGCAACCTTCAATTTGTCCTGGTAAGGTGGACAGTTTGAGGATGAACACCTAAGATGGCCAATGGTGGCAGTGAGGGGGTGGGATGGTTTGAATCAGGTGGTCATGCGATAAAACCTTTAGGAATTTGCTCAGCCAGAGTTGGCAACAATAAACACGAGATTTAAATGAAAAAGAAAATGCTGGAGATACTCAACACTCCAGACTTACATCTGTGGAGAGAGAAGCAGAGTTTATGGGTGCTGTTCTGGGCGGGATTAGTGAGGTCATTCCCAGTGCTTGTAGCGGCAGGAACGACGCCGCTATCTGTCGGTACTCTGCCCTGTTTTTGAGCCCTGGCGGGGAACGCCCTGCCAAGACCGCACTTAGCTGCAGGAAGGGACCGGGCCGCCATTTTTTAATGAAGCCCCTATCTCACAACCGCCCCCGACGCCACAACTCAACTGTCGGTGGATTGGGGGGGGGGTCCTCTGGCCCCTTCACCCCACCACATACGGGCAGGGCACCTCCGGTGAGGGCACAATGCCAGCTTGGCTCCACCAGCCTCTCACCTGGGAATCTTGGCAGCGCCAGTCTTGCACCTGAGTGGCACTGCTAGGGTGCCCAGGTGGCACTGTTGGGGTGCCGGGACATTCTAGCATCCATTTGTCCATCCCGTCAGAAATTTATATGTTTCAATGAGATTCCCTCTCATTCTTCTAAACTCCAGTGAACACAGGTCCAGTGAGGTTTTTTTAAAGGCAGCACAGCAGTGAAACAGCCCTGCGTTGCGGGGAAAGATGTGAAGGAGAAGCAGGGTTGTGGGAAAAAGGACGTTCTGACCTTTGTCTTCACTTTAGTTGACTGCATTCCTACAGGTTTAACCACATGGTCTAAACCTAGTCAAACGATCTTTTCTCGCATCTCGAACGCTGTCATAATTAACAAACTCCCACACTCTTGTTTTAATACCCCTAAAATATACTCCTGGGTTGTTTAGGAGCTGAATACAGGAATACTGGAGGGTTGGGTTGGTAACTCGACCACGTAAATCGTGAGGTAAAATGCCAGCTTTGAGAGAACAAAAGTGTTTCTTTCCAAAAGAAAGATGTACAGAATGATTCCTGATATTGGAAAATAGTTGTAACGTCACTACCTCATTCAGAATATTGTGGTGTTTCAAGGGGCGGATTGAAACGATACCTGAAGAAATACAATTTAAAAGATGGCATGACTTAGATGCTTCTCGTTAATAGGGCAGATTCTTAGACATTTTGTATCAATCCCAGTAAAGTTTTGCACTGACGCAAGAGCTGCGGGATAACCCGTGAGTAGGCACCTGAGTTGACTGCAACTCTGCTGACCTAGGGCAATTGATGAATCTGATACTTCGGGATGAACTTGAGCCAGGCAAGGTTAGTGTTGGTATTCTGGTGCTCCTTCCTATTTCTTGGCTTGGTTGTCCCTCTGTGAGGATCCCTGCCTCGCTCAGTTGGCTAGACGGCTGGTTTGCCAACAGCACAGGTTCAATTCCTATACCGGCTGAGGTAATTCAGGGAGGCCCAGACTTCTCAACCTCGACCCTGAGCATGTGGTGACTTTCAGGTTAAATCACCACCAGTCAGTTCTCTCTCAAATTCCAAAGTCCAAAGGTGTGCTGGTTAGGTAGGGTTGTGGGATTGGGCAGGGGAGTGGGCCTAGGTAGGGTGCTTTTCCATAGGGTGAATGCAGACTCGATGGGCCAAATGGCCGCCTTCGGTACTGTAGGGATTCTCTGGGAGAGCAGCCTACGGTCCTCTGGAATGTGGCAACAAGCGCCAATGGCTGGAAGGAACAGCCCTCACGTGTTTGTGAGCAATATACTGTTGAACATAAACTAATCCATTTTTAAGATTTACTTTCGAGGCAAGAAAACAGAAAAATAAACTAGGCCTCTCTGAAATGACCTCCCAAGCTCCTTATCTGCCTTCCCATTTTGTCTCTGATTCTTGCTGCTCTCCCCTCTCTGATTCCCGGTCTGCCTCACCTCCCTCACTCAGATTTATGATTCACTATTTCTGACACTTTCTACCAGAGTCACTTCAATAGTTTCCTTTTAAGACTTTATAGTGGATAATAGATCCAGGTTTAAATTAAAGGGGAGATATCCAAATTTCTTTTTTTTTCATGGGTGGGCCAGCATTCTTTGTCATCCGTACTTAGGCAATTAAGAGTCGACCCCATTGCTATCAATCTGGTCATATGGCCAGGTTAGGTTTTGCAGATTTCCTTCCCACAGCAACGTGGTTGACCAGCTGGGCTTTTATAACAATCAATGATAGTTTCATGGTGGCCATTACTGAGACTAGCTTTATACTTCAGATTTTATTAATTTGATTTAAACTGCCTTGGTGGGATTTGAACCAGTGTCTCCAGAGCATTACCCTGGCCCCCCGCTAGTGAGATTACCACTACACCATCTTCTCCCCTAAATGGTATAAAGGGAAATACCTGTCAGGATTTTTGTCAGCTACCCGGTGGTAGCCTGTTTCACTGCAAAGCATATCCTTGAAAGAACTTAGATGCAGACATTTTGCTTAGAAATCCTCTGGTGTGGATTATACAGTCCGTTCCAATCACATTGCGTGACCCACAGAATTCCTTTTGACATCATGGAAACCAAACTAGGAAGACACAGGCTTAATAGAGCTGTGATTCAGTCAGTCTGCAAACTGCACAGGGAACAGAAGCAGCAAAGCTTCACACAATGAAGGCCCTGTCCACTTGGGCTCAGCCATCTAAATGTGGGTCTAATCATTGCTTGTTGAAGCAGGGTCTTTGGAAAATGCATTGGTCTCTGGGGAAGCTGCCGGTCACCCTAGAACAGCCTTGTAGCGAATAGCAAGGGCAGAACTCATATATATATATATATATATATATATATTATATATATATATATACAAAGGTAAATTCAGCAATGCTACATTCTCGAATAGGGCCACATTTGACAAGAGTTTAAGTTGCTGAAAGTTCCCTTAACACCGTTGAAATTTGTCCTCCTCGGTATGACACTCCATTTGCAAAAGCAGGGCAAGTAATTAGGTGGCAGTGTGATTGTGAGGGTAGCAGTAATCAAAGCTGCAGATTACGCAATTCGATCAGAAAAGGTCCAGAGAGATCAGTTTAGGAAATTGGACTCCTAGCTTGATTTTTATCGGCCACGACAGGTATTTGGGGATGTGGTTTTTGTGCCCATTTGAAATAAATGTTGGGAGGATGTCTGCCAAAATGTCCAACTGGGTGGCTGTACCAGCAGTGCACATTTATAAAACTGCCCCACAGGAATCCAGGCAACTGTGTTGAAATAGCAGCAATCTAATTATTAATTCTGCTGCGTAGTAAATGCAGTGATATAATGATGGAATTGCAGTCCATATATAGGGTGGGATTTACCGGCTCTTCACACTGGCGGGAAATCCCGGTCGGACGCTGGTGGGACCGGTAGATTCTGCTGGCGGGCCGCCTCTCCCGCCGAAAAACATGCGGCGGGGTGGTCGATGAATCCCGCTCATATTGTCTGGACAGGATATTTTGATTCTGTGAAGTGTGATTAGGTGAAATGGTTAGGGCCTTTCAATGGTCTTGCTGACTCGATGGACCAAAGGATTTGAGGAGGAGAGTGTATATGACAAGTGATTCCACAATCCACTGCTCCCAGAAAAGGCTGCTACTCACATGGTGTGTGTGTGTGTGTGTGTAAAATAATTACAGGCGTCGAGCCCACTATCCCCTGTTCCTGCATAACCATCATTCACTCGCCTGCAATTTCCTGGGCTGCCTTCCCAGTGAGTGACGTTTTGCACAAGGTGTGTCAAAACGTGGGATTAGTGTCTGCAGAAAGTACATTTAGGAATTTTGAAATCCTTTAATTATATATTTTTTAAATTTAAATTTCACTGAAAGCTCTTGGATTTCAAATTTTGTGAATACATATCAACAGGAGTAGGCCCTTCAGCCCTTCGAGCCTGTTCCACCATTTAATTATATCATATCTTAACTTCATCAACTCACTTTGATTCTGTAACCCTTAATAGACTGATCTAACAAAACTCTATCGGCTTCTTTTTCAAATTAAATCCTGGTCTTAACACATTTCTGGGGAAGCGAGTTCCAAAATCATCATCTTTATTAGTGTCACAAGTAGCCTTACATTAACGCTGCAGTGAAGTTACTGTGAAAAGCCCCTAGTCGCCACACTCTGGCGCCTGTTCGGGTACACTGAGGGAGAATTCAGAATGTCCAATTCACCTAACGAGCACATCTTTTGGGACTTGTGGGAGGAAACTGGAGCACCCGGAGGAAATCCTTCCATCACCGTTTGTGTGATGAAGTACATCCTGACGTCAACCTTGAACGACTTGGCTCTAATGGTTGCTTCTTGTTCTGGACACACCCACAAGAGGAAATTATTTCTCTCTTTTGCTTCAATCAAATCCATTAATCATCATAAATACCTCAATTAGATTTACCCTCTAATCTTCTATATTCAAGGGAATACAAGTCTGGTCCATGTAACCTGCCCTAGCCTCGGTTTGGATATATTGATTGATTGAATTATTGTGACATGTACCGAAGTACAGTGAAAAGTGTTTTTCTGCAGCCAAGGGAATGTACATAGTACTTACACAGTAGACAAAAAGAATAATTGACACAGTACATCGACACACAGTACATCGACACACAGTACATCGACACACAGTACATCGACACACAGTACATCGACAAACAGTGATTGGTTACAATGCAGAACAAGGGCTAAACATAGCAAATACATGAGCAACAGCAGCACAGGGGGTCATGATAGTGTTCTTACAAGGAACAGATCAGTTCGAGGGAGAGTCGTTGAGGAGTCTAGTAACTGTGGGGAAGAAGCTGTTCCTATGTCTGGATGTGCAGGTCTTCAGACTTCTGTACCTTCTGCCTGATGGAAGGGTCTGGAAGAAGGCAATGCCTGGGTGGGCGGGGTCCCTGACAATGCTGTCTGCCTTCCTGAGGCAGCGGGAGGTGTAGACAGAATCAATGGGAGGATGGCAAGCTTGTGTGATCCGCTGGGCTGAGTTCACCACACTCTGCAGTTTCTTGCGATCTTGGGCCAAGCAGTTGCCATACCAGGCTGTGATGCAGCTGGGTAGGATGCTCCCTATGGCACATCTGTAGATGTTTGAGAGAGTCAATGCAGACATGCTGAATTTCTTTAGCTTCCATAGGAAGTAGAGACGTTTTGACTTGCATTAAGATGAGTGGACCAGGACAGACTGTTGTTGATGGTGACCCCCAGGAACATAAAGCTATCGACATCTCCATTTCGGAGCCATTGATGTAGACGGGAGTGTGTGTCGTGCTACGCATCCTGAAGTCAATGATCAGTTCCTTGGTCTTTCCGACATTTAGAGAGAGGTTGTTTTCGGTACACCATGCAACCAAGTGATCTATCTCCCTTCTGTCATCTGAATCGTCGTTGTTTGAGATACGACCCACCACAGTCATATCGTTTGCAAATTTACAGATCGATTTGGAGTTAAATCTTGCGACGCAGTCGTAGAGGAATGAGCACATATACTTGCGGGGCAAATTAACATATAAATGTTTTGAATGCTTATCTCCATAATCTTACGTAGATTTGAGAACGTCAATAATTGTAAATTGTGGGCAGCACGGTGGCACAGTGGTTAGCATTGCTGCCTACGGCGCTGAGGACCCGGGTTCGAATCCCGGCCCTGGGTCACTGTCCGTGTGGAGTTTGCACGTTCTCCCCGTGTCTGCGTGGGTTTCACCCCCACAACCCAAAGATGTGCTGGTTAGGTGGATTGGCCACGCTAAATTGCCCCTTAATTGGAAAAAATAATTGGGTACTCTAAATTTAAAAAAAAAAATAATTGTAAATTGTGCAACAGTTCAGAAAGTAGACACAGCAATGCACCTTTCTAAGCCCATGCATTCAGAGAGAGAGAAACAAGAGTGAGAAAAATAAAGCATTAATTATTTAATGGAAACAATACACAAATCAATAGTAAAATGGATAAATCGACTCAGGATTTGTGTACTCCTGTCTTGTCTCCAACATTCTACAAGTTATCCAAATCTCTACAGCCAGAGTCTTAACTCATCACAATTCCTGTTTCGCTGTGCTCGCTGACTTACATTGACTCTTGGTGAAGTAACATCTTGGACAATAGAACATTACAGTACAGTACAGGCCCTTCGGCCCTCGATGTTGTGCCGACCTATGAAACCACTCTAAAGCCCATCTACACTATTCCATTATCATCCATATGTTTATCCGATGACTATTTAAATGCCTTTAATGTTGGCGAGTCCACTACTGCAGGCAGGGCATTCCACACCCTTACTACTCTCTGAGTAAAGAACCTACCTCTGACATCTGTCCTATATCTATCTCCCCTCAATTTAAGGCTGTGTCCCCTCGTGCTAGCCATCACCATCTGAGGAAAAAGGCTCTCACTGTCCACCCTATCTAATCGTCTGATCATCTTGTATGCCTCTATTAAGTCACCTCTTAACCTCTCTAACAAAAACAGCCTCAAGTCCCTCATCCTTTCTTCATAAGATCTTCCCTCCATACCAGGCAACATCCTGGTAAATCTCCTCTGCACCCTTTCCAATGCTTCCACATTCTTCCTATAATGCGGCGACCAGAACTGCACGCAATACTCCAAATGCGGCTGCACCAGAGTTTTGTATAGCTGCAACATGACCTCATGGCTCCGAAACTCAATCCCTCTACCAATAAAAGCTAACACACCTGGGTACGCCTCCTTAACAACCCTATCAACCTAGGTGGCAACTTTCAGGGATATATGTACATGGACACCGAGATCTCTGCTCATCCACACTGCCAAGAATCTTACCATTAGCCCAGTACTCTGTATTCCTGTTACTCCTTCCAAAGTGAATCATCTCACACTTTTCTGCATTAAACTCCATTTGCCACTTCTCTGCCCATCTCTGCAGCTTATATATGTCACTCTGTAACCTGCAACATCCTTCCCACGGTCCAAAACTCCACTGATTTTAGTGTCATCCGCAAATTTACTCACCCATCCTTCTATGCCCTCCTCTAGGTCATTTATAAAAATAATAAACAGCAGTGGCCCCAAAATAGATCCTTATGGTACACCATTAGTAACTGAACTCCAGGCTGAACATTTCCCATCAACCACCACCCTCTGTTTTCTTACAGCTGGCCAATTTCTGATCCAAACCGCTAAATTCCCCTCAATCCCATGCCTCTGTATTTTCTGCAATAGCCTACCGTGTGGAACATTATCAAATGCTTTACTGAAATCCATATACACCACATCAACTGCTTTACCCTCGTCCACCTGTTTGGTCACCTTCTTAAAGAACTCGATAAGGTTTGTGAGGCATGACCCACCCTTCACAAAACCGTGTTGACTATCCCTAATCAGATTATTCCTTTCTAGATGATTATAAATCCTATCTCTTATAATCCTTTCCAAGACTTTGCCCACAACAGAAGTAAGGCTCACTGGTCTATAGTTACCGGGGTTGTCTCTACTCCCCTTCTTGAATAAGGGGACAACATTTGCTATCCTCCAGTCTTCTGGCACTATTCCTGTAGACAATGACGGCATAAAGATCAAAACCATAGGCTCTGCAATCTCCTCCCTAGCTTCCCAGAGTATCCTAGGATAAATCCCATCTGGCCCAGAGGACTTACCTATTTTCACACTTTCCAGAATTGCTAACACCTCCTCCTTATGAACCTCAATCCCGTCTAGTATAGTAGCCTGTATCTCAGTATTCTACTCGACAACATTGTCTTTTTCCTGTGTGAATACTGACGAAAAATATTCATTTAGTGCCTCTCCTATCTCCTCGGACTCCACGCACAACTTCCCACTACTGTCCTTGACTGGCCCTACTCTTACCCTAGTCATTCTTTTATTCCTGACAAACCTATAGAAAGCTTTAGGGTTTTCCTTGATCCTACCTGTCAAGGACTTCTCATGTCCCCTCCTGGCTCTTCTTAGCTCTCTCTTTAGGTCCTTCCTGGCTAACTTGTAACTCTCAAGCGCTCTAACTGAACCTTCACATCTCATCTTTACATAAGCCTCCTTCTTCCTCTTGACAAGTGATTCAACTACTTTAGTAAACCACGGTTCCCTCGCTCAACCACTTCCTCCCTGCCTGACAGGTACATACTTATCAAGGACACGCAGTAGTTGTTCCTTGAATAAGCTCCACATTTCAATTGTGCCCATCCCCTGCAGTTTCCTTCCCCATCCTATTCATCCTAAGTCTTGCCACTCACGTCATAATTGCCTTTTCCCCAGCTATAACTCTTGCCCTGCGGTATATACCTATCCCTTTCCATCGCTAAAGTAAACGTAACCGAATTGTGGTCACTATCACCAAAGTGCTTACCTACCTCCAAATCTAACAGCTCCCAGTACCAAATCCAAATCTCCCAGTACCAAATCCAATGTGGCCTCGCCTCTTGTTGGCCTATCTACATACTGTGTCAGGAAACCTTCCTGCACACATTGGGCAAAAACGGACCCATCTAAAGTACTCGATCTATAGCTTTTCCAGTCAATATTTGGAAAGTTAAAGTCCCCCATAACAACTACCCTGTCACTTTCGCTTCTATCCAGAATTATCTTTGCAATCCTTTCCTCTACATCTCTGGAACTTTTCAGAGGCCTGTAGAAAACTCCCAACAGGGTGACCTCCTTTCCTGTTTCTAACCTCAGCCCATGCTACCTCAGTAGATGAGTCCTCATCAAACGTCCTTTCTACCACCGTAATATTGTCCTTGATTAACAATGCTACACTCTTTTACCACCTTCCCTGAGTTTACTGAAACATCTAAACCCCGGAACTTGCAACACCCCCCCCCCCCCCCCCCCCCCCCCCCCCACACAGGGGATGTGCAGATCTTGATCTCACAATTCTCATCCTTGTTTTCAAATCTCTCCAGGGTTTTACCCCTCCCTATCTCTGTAATCTCCTCCAGCACCACAGTGCTCCAACCTGGCTTGTTCTTCTCTAATTAAGGCCTCTTATCAATTCCCAATTATAATCGCCCCACCATTGGTGGCTGTGCCATCTGTTGCCCAGACCCAAGCGCTGGAATTCCCTCCCGACATCTCTCCACCTCTCTACCTTGCTTTCCTCCTCTAAGACACTTCTGAACACCCCCTTCTTTGACCGTGCTTTTGGTCATCTGATCTGATATTTCCTTTTGTGGCCAGGTCAGACTTTGTTTTATAATACCCCTGTGAAGCATCTTGAGATGTTTCATTACATTAAAGATGTTCTATAAACATAAATTGTTGGGAATAATGGTGAGGTTCTCAACAGTCACAGTTATTATGAAGAAAATGGAACACTAACGTCTGACATCTGCCCACATGCAGTCAAACAAGGAAAGTTTCTATGGAGATATCCCGGGCGGGATTCTCTCAGCCCACACTGGGCTGGACGTGAATCGTGCAATGCCGCCCCAACGCCGATTCTCCGGCCAGTGGAGAATCAGCACCATTGGCGCTGGTGCACAGCCCTCCCAGTGATTCTCTGCCCAGGATGGGCCAAGTGGCCGCAAACAAAAATCCGATTCCCGCCGGCACCGTTCGCGTGTTGTCTTACCCGGCGGGACCTCGGCGTGCATCCTTCCGAGGGTGGCCTGGTGGGAGTGTGAGGGTTCCGAGCCTGGGGGGGGGCCTCCACTGTGGCCTGGCCCGCGATCGGGGCCTACCGATCGGTGGGCCGGCCTCTCGGGCTGGGGGCCTCTTTTGCTCCATGCCGGCCGCTGTAGCCCTAATCCATTTTTCATCGGGGCCGGCGTGGACAAGTAAGCCACCGTGCATGTGCGCATTCGCAGTGGTCACACTGCACATGCGCAGACCCATGGTGCACATTTATCTACACTCCAGGGAATCTCTGTCAAAACACTATTCCATTTGCCTTTTATCTGTAACCAAGTAACTGGTTAAAATCAATAATACCCTCACCTCTTATGAATTCTTAATTACAGCTTTAGTAGACACACTGTCTCTAAGTATTTCAAACCAGAGTTTTTTTTAATAATACTGCAACAGAATATATATAAGATATATCAATTTCTACATTCATCACAATTTGTTTATGGGATCTTAACCGATGAAGCGAGAGAAGGAAATCCTCTGGTAGGTTCACAATAGACACTAGCGTCAGAAACTGGAGTTTTAACCCATTTGATGATCTGAAGATGTGAGGGATGGGTTCCTGAAAGGCTGTTGTTGTAGATTTGACTGTGGTTATCACAGCTGCGTTCAGAGTTCCTGGGAAGCATTTCTGTCCCTCGCTGGGGGTGGGAATGGAGGTGGGCGAATGTGGCCTCTGGTGGCAGATTTAGGGGTCAGTGCTCCAAGCAGGTTTACAGAACTTCCCTGTCTGGTTTTAGCAGCAGCTGCTGACCTCCCTATGATTCTCTACTCTTCCCAATTGTTAATTTAAAATTTGAGACTGATGAATGTCTGTGAACAAATTCTATTAAGGGATATGGGGTAAAGGTGAGCATATGGAGTTAGATCACATATCAGCCATGATTCCATTGAATGGTGGACAGACTCGAGGGGCTGAATGGTCTCCTTCTGTTCTGGGAATTTTAAGGATACAAAAATCGGAAAAATTGAGGTTCTCATAAAAGATCACCTCATTGAATTATTGTTATGACATAGAAGGAGGCCATTTGGCCCATGTCTGCACTGGCTCTCCAAACGAGCACCGTGACGTGCCTTCCCCTGCCTTTCTCCTGTACCCCTGCACACTGTTTATTCAAATGATCAGCAAATTCCCTCTTGAATGCCGTGATTGAACCTGCCTCCACCACACTTCCAGGCAGTGCACTCCAGACCTGAACCATTCCCTGTGTGAATACGTTTTTTCTCACATCGGATTTGCTTCTTTTGCAAATTACTTCATGTCTGTGAACTCCTGTTCTTGATCCTTTTATGAGGGGAAACAGTTTTTACGCTATCTACTCTGTCCAGCCCCCTCATGACTTTGAACATCTCTATCACATCTCCTCTTAGCCTTCTCACCAAGGAGAACATCCCAATCTCTTCAATTTGTCCTCCTCAGTAAAGTTTCTCATCCCTGCGATCATTCTTGTAAACCTGTTGTAAACATCCTTCCTTTGGTGTGGCACCCAGAACTGTACACAATATTTCAGCAGAGGTCTAAATAGTGTCTTGGACAAGTTCAGTAAGAAGTCTCACAACACCAGGTTAAAGCTTTGCTCCTCCATCAGATGAAGTGACTTCACCTGATGGAGGAGCAATCCTCCGAAAGCTTGTGATTTCAAATAGACCTGTTGGATTTTAACCTGGCGTTGTGAGACTTCTTACTGTGCCCACCCCAGTTCAGCGCCGGCATCTCCACATCTGGTGTAAATTCAGCATAATCTCATTGCTCTTGTACTCTATTGCCCTATTATTAACTCCCAAAATATTATGTGCTTTATTAACTCTCTATTAGCTCTCTCCGCCTGTCCTTTCACCTTCAATGAGCTATGCACATTACATCACGGTCTCTCTGCTCCCGCCCCCCCTTTAAGAATTTTATCCTTATTTTATATTGTCTCTCCATACTCCTCTGAACAAAATGCATCACCCATTAAACTTCACCTGCCACTTATCTGTCTACTCTTCCAACTTGTCTATGTCCTTCTGAAGTTCTACACAGTCCTCTTCACAGTTTCATTTGCAAACTTAGAAATTGTTCCCTGCACACCAAGATCCAGGGACGGAATTCTCCGACCCCCCCGCCGGTTGGCCGGGCCCCCGCGGCGATTCTCCGGCCCGCGATGGGCCAAAGTCCCGCCGCTGTCAGGCCTCTCCCGCCGACGTGGTTTAAACCATCTCTCTTACCGGCGGAATTGGTGGCGCGAGCGGGCCCCGGGGTCCTGTGGGGGGGCTTCGGGGCGATCTGACCCCGGGGAGTGCCCCCACGGTGGCCTGGCCCGCGATCGGGGCCCACCGATCGGCGGGCGGGCCTGTGCCGTGGGGCCACTCTTTTTCTTCCGCCGCAGCCACGGCCTCCACCATGGCGGAGGCGGAAGAGACCCCCTCCACCGCGCATGCGCCGGGGTGATGTCAGCGGCCGCTGAAGCTCCGGCGCATGCGCGGACTCACCCCGGCAGGCGAAAGCCTTTCGGCCAGCCGTGGCACCGGTCGGCGGGGCACTAAAGGCCGTTCGCGCTGGTCGGCGGAGCGACAGGCACTCCGGCGCGGGCCTAGCCCCTAAAGCAGGGGTGGGCAAACTTTTCCGTGCAAGGGCCACATTCAGAAATTCACAATTCACAAAGGGCCGCATAGTATATTAAGTAAAATAATTACTTCACCCGGTTATGATTCTGGGCGCCTCATATAGAACATAGAACAGTACAGCACAGAACAGGCCCTTCAGCCCTCGACGTTGTGTCGAGCAATGATCACCCTACTCAAGTCAACGTATCCACCCTATACCAGTAAGTAACCCAACAGCCCCCCCCATTAACTTTAAAAAAAAAAAAAAAAAAATTTTTTTAAAAAAAATTTTTTTTTTTTTTTTAATGACTTGGTGGGCCGCAGAAATACCTTTGGCGGGCCGCATGCGGCCCGCGGGCCGTAGTTTGCCCACCCCTGCCCTAAAGGTTCTCGCCACTCCAGTACGTTGTATCCAATGCCTTCTGAAAGTCTTTGTGCACCATATCAATAGCATTACCCTTGTCAACCCTTTCTGTTACCTCCTCAAAAAAAACTTCCAACTTATTTAAACAAGATTTCCTCTTTAGAAATCCATGCTGGCTTTTCCTAATCAGCCAATATTTTCCCATGTGACACCTAATTTTATCCTAAATAGTTGAGTAGAATTTTGTTTCCCCAGGTTAATGGCACTCCAATTTTTTCTAGGAGTTGGAGCGTAACTGCACAGAGCTGTCACATTACACCTCTGGTGTCTATTTGACCTTAGGGACATTAGTGGCAGTAGTGGATAGGCATTCTGGGGTGGTTAGCTGCCTTCAGCTGTTAAATCTGAGCTGGAATCATGCTACTTTAGTGTCAAGCTTTGGAATTCTCTGCCCCAGAGGGCTGTAACATTGAGTATGTTAAAGATAGAGATGGATTGATTTCTACTGATTAAAAACATCAAGGGATACGGGGATAGCGCTGAAAAATAGTGTTGAAGTGTAGAAGATCAGCTATGTTTTCAATGAATGGTGGAGCGGGCTCACAGAGCTGTATGACCTACTTCTGCTCCTGGTTCTTATGTTCTTAAACTTCCTTTAAAATGGCTTCACTATACTATGATATTCTAGGCTGGAGGCCAATGATTCTGCTGGCTGAAACTTAATATGAGATCAATGGAGGGAACAACTTTGAAATCTTTCCGAGTTCAGTATTACATTTTATAAACTGAAAAGATTTAGTTGACTTCAAAAGTAAAACTGAAGCAGTGAGAATACTTCTTTGCAATAATAATCATATCAACGGCAGCAATTGTGAAGCAGTCACTTTGGTATGATTTATCTCCAACAGACTGCTTAACATATGCAGAAGAAACAGATATTTTTGTGTCAGTTGGTGTCAAATAACATGTAACTTTTGATTGGATTGATTTTACTAGCTGGAGAAGAGAGCTTGTAGTGAATTGGAAGTGTTGAGCCCAGCGGTGGAAGGGTTAATGTGCACAGCTGTCAATCATTCCAGTCTAGACTACTTATTGTCTGGAGCAAACACGGAAATAAATCTCTGCATCACTGGATTTCTAATAGACAATGTTGATTTTTGCAGCTAGAAAATTGCCATTAATTTGATGTGCCAAGAAGGGAGAAGGCCAGGAAGAGATTTGATAGGGAGGTTCTCTGAAGGATAACTGGCTGAGGTTATTCATGAAGGCCCCGACCTCTCAACCTTGCCCGTCGCTTGAGGTGTGGTGACCCTCAGGTTAAATCACCCCCACTCAGCTCTCCCTCTCAAAACGGAAAGCAGCCCATGGTCATCTGGGACCATGGCAACTTTACTCTCTGAAAGGCTAATCAGTGAACGCCACTCCCCACCTGCCCCCCATAAATCCACATTCTTTCTGTTCAGATTATCATGAGGGGTCTGGATTGAATAGAAAGGGAGAAAATTCCCATTAGTGAAAAGGATCAGGAACCAGAGGGCACGGATTTAAGGTAATTGGTAAAAGAAGCAATGGAGAACGAGGAAAGACTTTTCACACAGTGAGTGGTTAAGACCTGGAATGCGCTGCCAGAGTGTGTGTGTGGTGGTGGCAGGGACAATCGAGGCATTCAAGAGGAAACTGGATTATTATCCAAACAGGAGGAATGTGGAGGGCTATGGGGAGAAGGCGACACTGGATCAATTGGCTCCTTCTGTGATACTAAGGGTAGAAGCGTAAGGATTGGTGCTTGTCATCCTGAGAGTCGGCGCATACTGTGCTACTGTCAACT
This sequence comes from Scyliorhinus canicula, assembly GCF_902713615.1. Classification (NCBI taxonomy): domain Eukaryota; kingdom Metazoa; phylum Chordata; class Chondrichthyes; order Carcharhiniformes; family Scyliorhinidae; genus Scyliorhinus; species Scyliorhinus canicula. The sequence goes on from NC_052151.1 coordinate 190,164,294, forward strand.
CTCAGAAGCACACTGCCATTTAACATTTATTTGAGCGTTGATTAGCAGTGAGCGAGAATTCCATCCACCCTTGGAGATTGACCGATAGATCTCCAACCCATCTGGGCAGAGCGCTGTAATGGTCAGAAGCGGTACTGCATCACTCTGCCTGGAACTAAAAGTCCCAGGACCGTTTTCAAGCGAAGTTCCAGGGACAGAGACCAGAGTTGGCCGTTCGAGGGTATGGAATGTCCTGGGGATTCGGGAGGGGGGGAGGAGCGCGATCATGACGTCGGAGGGCAGGCTAGGTTAGGGAGCGACTGAACTCCAAAGTCCCGGAGGGGAGGGCGCCGAAATCTGAAGGGGCCTGCAGATTGAGGCACCCCACACCCCTACCACACAGGATGGAGATAAATTTATTTCTCTGTTTCCCACCCTACTTGCACCCGCTCCTGACGGTCTAAAAATTGAGGCTGGGCGGCCTCAAGGAAAGTCCTTAAGTGGCCACATAAGAGACGTAATAGATGAAAGGGTGGGAATCCCACCCATGGTATCCTACCCAAGGCCCTGCCCACCTACCCAAGGCCCTGTCCACCTGTTAAGATCCAGACCAGACCCCAACTGTTGTTAGGATACCGAACAAGACCGTCAAACACTTCTTATAATTTCTAAAACTGGAGGGAAGGATACTTAGCTCCAGGAGTGATTTCACTGATGAATAGACAAACTTCATTCCTAACACAGGATTAAACATAACATCACAGAAAATAACTTTTCAGTTAACAAATCCTTAAAATGAAAGGAATCCCTTTTTTTTACTACTAGCTTATATCTTCTCCATCTCCAATTAAGCAAAGCCCATCACTGGTCCAAAGGTTAATGAACACAGGGTTACTTGCTGTACACTTGTATAGATATTCCTTGAAAGACTGCTTAGAGAGAGCCCTTTCAGGCAACAGCCTACAGACCCTTCTGTCTGTATCAGTTTGCTGTTTATCCCGGCAGCATTTGGCAAAAGCTGCTGCTCAGTTTAAAGTTCCTAGCAGACTCCCAAACCTATTTCAAACTGCCAAACTACAGACAGACCTGGCTCCTCCCATTAATTGCATCATGTTTATCCCACTCCGATCCCATGACCTACTCACCAAAATCTAAAACACAATGTCTCAAAATATCTGTTCTCCAGCAATCAAAAATTCAATTAGACCTCTATTTCTAAACAAATACCTAGTTAGAAAGAATGATTATCTAAATTTTACAACATCTTAATTGAACAGTTTGCAGACACATTGCGTGCTTGTAGCTTCATCCAGGATTTTGAGAAAAATACTGCAACAGATATATATATAAATATATATATAATAATATTACTGCAACAGATATATATATATATAATACAATCTATATAAAAGTTTCCTACACCCAACCAGAAAAATGCACCTGGGCGGGGTAGGCGGGATCCCAGGAAGAATTCCGTCTATGCAATTTTATGCTTCTCTCTGCCATCTCAGAACCTGCCTTGGGGAGAAACCTAAAATTCAGCCCTGTAAAGTGGCTGCAAAATTATGTTGACCAGCAACGATTGGGCTAGAAGGTAACAAAGGGAATATAACATGGTGAAATATGAAACTATCCACTTTGTGAGGAAGAACGGAAAGGCAGATTTTAAAAAAGGAGAGAGACTAATAATGGAGCTGCTCCAGGGCCCCAGGTTCAATTCTCGGCTTGGGTCACTGTCTGTGTGGAGTCTGCACGTTCTCCCTGTGCCTGCATGATTTTCCTGCGGGTGCTCCAGTTTCCTCCCACAAGTCCCGAAAGACGTGCTGTTAGGTAATTTGGACATTCTGAATTCTCCCTTTGTGTACCCGAGCAGGCGCCGGAATGTGGCGACTAGGGGCTTTTCACAATAACTTCATTGCACTGTTAAAGTAAGCCCACTTGTGACAATAAAGATTATTATTATATTTAAGACTGAGGTGAGTCATCAGTCTTTAGAACTATCTTCCTCAAAAGGCAGTGGAAGCAGAATCTTTGAATATTTGTAAGGCAGAGCTAGAGAGATTCTTGATTAACACGGGTGGTGCAAGGTTATTAGGAGTAATCAGGAAGATGGGGTTGAAGTTACAATCAGAGCAGTCACGATCTTGTTCAATGGTGGAGCAGGATCGAGGGGCCGAATGGCCTACTCTTGCTCGTATCTTCATATGTGATGGGTTTAAGCAAGTACAGGGACAGGAAAGGAAAGAACAAAAGGGAAGATCTTTGAAAAGACTGGGCAGGAGAAATTACATTAAAAAGTGAAGATGTCACACAGATGACAGTGGGACAATCGAGATAAGAAGATGGGCCGAGAGGTGTAAATGGGAAATTGCAGAACCATTACCAACTGTTTGAAAGCAAAACACCACATATGTTGTACACCTGAAAAGAATCAAAAAATGCTGGAAAAACCCAGCACGTTTGGCAGCATTTGTGGAGAGAGAAACAGAGTTACCATTTCAGGTCAATGACCTTCAACAGACCTGCTGATCATCAACAGCAGTTGTTGTCCATAGAAATAGGGACAGTGAAACTCTTGAACTCCATACCGAGTCGGGAAGGTTCTAAACTGCCTAAGCAAAAAGTGATTTGCTGTTCCTCAAGCTTCTGTTGAGCCGCATTCTAAACCCCGCCCCCCAGTACAAGTGAATCATTGTTTCATCAGGATAGCTAGATTGAGGTCTGGACCTTGGGAAGGGAAGAGGTCAAAGGGCGGGTGTTGTGTTTCCTGCTCTTACGTGGAAAGATGCCATGGACAAGGGAGTGGGTGTTAGGGGAGAGTGTCGCGTGGACCAGGATGTCAGGGTGGGAACTGGCCTTTTGGAATACGCAATGGAGAGGAAAAGGGAAGGTGTGTTTGATCACATGGTTCCTTGCGAGAGGTGGGCGAGGCTGATCCAATGTGGAGGCTGGCGAGGTTGAAGGTGAGGACGCGGGGCACTCTATTATGGTGCTGGGAGGAAGGGGAATAGGTGAGAGCAGAAATGCAGGAAATGGATGAAAATGGTTGAAGGCCTTGTCAACTTCAGTGGGGGGAATTCTTCGAGGATAAAGAGAGACAAATTAGAAGTACTGGTGTCAAAGATAGCATCATCAGAACAATAAATTGCATGGTAATAGCATCTTCAACAAAGATCTTCAAAGGACCACCATCGAATAAGATTTGACACCAAGCCACATAAGGAGATATTAGGATAAGTGACCAAAAGCTTGGTCAAAGAGTGATTTATTAAGGAGTTTCCTAAAAGAGGAATGAGAGGTGAAGAAATTGAAGGATGGAATGTCAAGAGCTTAGGATCCAGGCAGCTGAAGGTAAGGTCACTGACAGTGGAGCGATTCAAATCGGGGATGCTGATGCGGCCAGAATGAGAGGAATGCAGATATCTTGCAGGTTTGTGGGCTTGGAGGAGATTACAGGAGTAAGGCCATGGAGAGATTTGGAAGGGAGGACAAGCATTTTAAACACACGGTGAGAGTTGACATTTGGCGCACATTGTTTAATACATATTAGCAGCAAGCTAACATCGCAGGGAGAACTAGAACTGTCACCTTATTTACTCCTGAGATTTTAATAACCTTATACCATTTGGGGAAAAAGTGCTTGCTGATATTGGCTTCAGTTACTGAAGTTAAGCGTAACTATTGGTGATAAAGTGGTTTAATGTATTTTTTCTGGTATTTCCACATATGTCCAGGGATTACCAGGACAAGAGGGATCACCAGGAACCCCTGGACAAACTGGACCAAAGGTAAGTAAAGAGTGCTGGAAAGGTGAAAGGATTTTTCAATAAACTGCAGCCATGCGCACAACTTTCCATTAAATCACAACTTTACGTTGTGTAACAAAAGGAAATGCAGTAGTATGATACAGATGAGAGTGACTGAGATATTTAATAAACGGCTTAGCGGGTCAGTACTATTGGACAAAGCATACAGCCAAATATTCTGTCTTCTATAAACCAACAAAGTGTTGTGGATAAACTCATAGTTACCATACTCCCAGTGGGAAACACAATTTAGTCGTATTGCTGAAAAGAAGAGGCATGTCAAACAGGACACTTGAAAATGAAAATCGCTTATTGTCACGAGTAGGCTTCAATGAAGTTACTGTGAAAAGCTCCTAGTCGCCACATTCCGGCGCCTGTCCGGGGAGGCTGGTACGGGAACATACCGTATCTGATATCGTATCTGAAGAGCAAGCTGATTGGTTGGCAAGTGGACTATGATTGGTAGAGATTGGTAGAGGCATTGCCATGGAGAGTGCACCAGTTGATGGTGACTGACAGATAATTGCCAAGCGTTGACCAATCAGGGTCAAGCTGCCTGGTTTTAAATTTAAAACACGCTTGGCAGTTAACTTTGGGCACCGCACCTTAGGATATATTAAATTTGGAGAGAGTCTAATGGGGCAGCAGGGTAGCATGGTGGTTAGCATAAATGCTTCACAGCTCCAGGGTCCCAGGTTCGATTCCCGGCTGGGTCACTGTCTGTGTGGAGTCTGCACGTCCTCCCCCTGTGTGCGTGGGTTTCCTCCGGGTGCTCCGGTTTCCTCCCACAGTCCAAAGATGTGCGGGTTAGGTGGATTGGCCATGCTAAATTGCCTGTAGTGTCCTAAAAAAAATAAGGTTAAGGGGGGGGTTGTTGGGTTACGGGTATAGGGTGGATACGTGGGTTTGAGTAGGGTGATCATGGCTCTGCACAACATTGAGGGCCGAAGGGCCTGTTCTGTGCTGTGCTGTTCTATGCTGTTCTATGTTAATGTAGATTTGTCAGGGTGAACCCTGAACTCCATGGGTTAGGTTACTTGGGGAGATTACACTAGGATTGTATTTCCTGGAATTTAGAAAATTATGAGGTGACTTGGCCGAGGTTTTAAGATGTTAAAGCATTGGATATGGTGAATCAAGATAAACTATTTCTGTTGGTTATGGAATCTAGGACTAGATGACATTATCTGAAAATTAGAGCCAAACCTTTCTGGATTGAAACACTTGTACATGAGAAGATGATAGAAGTTTGGAATTCTTTTCTGGGAATGACAATTGAGTCAGATCAGTTGTACATTATAAACCTGAGATTGATAGTTTTATGTCGACCAAAGATATTACAGGAAAAGATATGGGGCGGAATTCTCCGCTCCCCACGTGGCGTGGGAGAATCGTGGGAGGGCCTCCCGACATTTTTTACGCCTCCCTGGTTCCCCCAGCGATTCTCCCACCCCCCCCGCTCGGACAAATCGGCGCTCGCCGTTTTTCACGGTGAGTCAGAAACAATGGGCTGAATTCTAATTAAAATGATGGGTAGTTTTCGGTAGGATTTGGGAGATAAAATTTCAAAAATCTGTTTCACCCATGTCTAACTCACCCATTTTTGGCACAATTGAAGAATTGGGGTGATCTGGAATTTTAATTGTGATAATGATTCCTTGAACCTCACTAGCATCCAGGTTTTCAACGGTGGCTATGAGCACTGGGATAGCCAACAGCTTCATCGAGACTATTCTTAGTAGCTTTAGAAGTGATGTGCCTTCACACCTAGCTTCTAGATCCAGGTCCTGGCCAGAGGGCCCCCCCCAAAACCTCCGCAGTTTCCACCAGCAGGCCTCCAATTTAGCCACTACTTATCACCAGGCTTCCAATTTAGCTCCTCCCCACCACCGGGAGGGGACAGGCTCGCGATCGGTGCCCACCGATCGTCGGGCCAGCGTCCAAAACCGATGCACTCTTTCCCCTCCGCCGCCCGGCAAGATCAAGCCGCCACGTCTTGTGGAGGAGAAGAAAGAGGGCACCACGTATGCGCGGGTTCATGCCGTCTGCGAGCTGATGTCATCTGTGCATGCGCGGGTTGGAACCGGCAACCCGCGCATGCGCGGATGACATCAGAACAGCGCCGTTTCCGCGTCATTTCCGACGCGACCAGGTCGCGGCCAGGAACGACGGGGGCCCGCTCCTAGCCCCCTGGGTGGGGGTGAATTAGGTGCAGGGAGCGGGCCCCGAGGCCGTCGTGAAGCTCGGCCGATTTCACGACGGCCATCCCGATTTTTATCGGGAGCGGAGAATACCGCTCATGGAGTTAGGTCAGTGATCAGATGTGGTGGAACAGACTTGACGGGCTGAATGGCTTACTCCTGTTCCTACCTCCTTCAATACACGATTGGTACCAATGCACTAGCGATACCATCATCACAAATTGTGTTCATAGTTTTTGAGTCACTGCTGCAATTAGCTGGGAGAAAATCTCTCTCCTTCTCGTTTAATATTAAACACTGGGACTATTATGAGTAAAACGTAGAGAATTGGGGCTAATAGAGTCAGTGGGCTGGATCTCCATTTTGCTGGCAGTGCCGGGGTTTTCCCGACGGCGTGGGGCTGCCCCACAATGGGAAACCCCTTTGCCCAGCTGACGAAACGGAGCATTCCGCCAGCGTGCTGAACCAGAAATCTGGCGTGGCGGGACGGGGAATCGAGCCCAGTGTTCCTCATTTAATTTTTTTTTTGCTATGGAGTCAGACAGTTGAGAGAGTGTCAAAAACCTTCCCATTTTCTTAAATTGAATCGTTTCCGAATTTTGCACTGGTATATGTTACACGTACAGTGTTGTGTCTGGTTTACCCTGGCCTTACAGGAGTGCACTGATTGATATATTGGAAGAGCAGTACTTCAGAATACAGATTTCAATTGGCATTGCCAAGCGCTGAGGGTAGTAATTGATTTTCTGGTCTTGGGCCGCTGTTTGTTTGGTTCTACTTTCCTTCTCTTCTCAAGCTGTCCTTCCCCAGCAGGAGTGTGCCGACATTGCTAAAGTGGTTGTGGGCAAGTTCTGACTAAATTAGTCTCCTGGGTGTTAGATTGTTTGATATTAAACTAACATCTAAACCCCTGTCCTGCTATCCTTGAAATGAAAAGGTATTATGCAATGGTTGCTCTTATAAGTTTCGAAGTAATACCTCAAGATAATAGATTAAAAAGGCATTTATTGACACCCAAAAACATTGAGCAGAAAATTATCGCTATTATGAATAACATTTATACAAAAACCTATGAGCACCTTTACCTTAATATCAGTTTACTGAAAAATTCATTTCTTACAATTCTCCAGTTGGGCACTGTCTGCTCAAGACTCATCGAGTTCCATAGTACCTAACTCGTCCTTTAAACCTATTGTAAGAATCCATGGGCGGGGTTTTCCGCACAATCTGCCACGTGCTTCATGGCGGCAGAGGTGGTCCGCCATTGGCCGGCAGCCGGATCTTCTGGTCTCGCCGTTGTCAACGAGGTTCCCTGTTGAATGCATCCCTTACCGCCGGGCAACTTGCGGCAGGGATGTGCCATCAGCAGGAATGGAAGGTCCCGCTGTTTGTTTGGCTACTTTCCTTCTCTTTTCAAGCTGTCCCCCAGCAGGAGTGTGCCGGCATTGCTAAAGCGGTTGTGGGCAAGTTCTGACTAAATTAGTCTTCTGGGTGTTACAGATTGTTTGATATTAAACTAACATCTAAACTCCTGCCCTGCTTTCCTTGAAATGAAAAGGTATTATGCAATGGATGCCCTTATAAGTTTCAAAGTAACACGGCTGGAAAATTCTGGCACATGTGTTTTCACATTAGCTCCTCCAATAAGCTACAATAACTTCAGTTTTAACAGGAATCACTCCTGAATCACACATTATCATGACTGAGCTGTCACTCAAACAGTCATTTGACTGGAGGCAGTTGGATTGTGTGATTCCCATTCTTCCTTCATGTTCTTGGAGAAGTTAGCAGCGTGAGTTATTGGGATTCCAATCTCTTGAATGGATGGTTAAACATATCTCACACCTGCAAAGTCTATGTTAGCTATGCCATAAAGTTGAGCAAACAAAAACACAGTTTGTGGCATCTGGTGAATCCCCCTTATTGTCCGATTAGAATCTCTGTCACTAACTGGACATTGTTAATAAAAACTCAGATAGAAGCTCAAATTAATATCAACTAATTAATATTAAAAAAACTTTTCTTACAGGAGACTCACCTTTATTGATCCGTGACATTTGTTGCCTGCCCCTCTCTGATCCTCCAATTGCAGAGAAGTTGGGGAGAAAGCCATTTTCGGGATATATTTAATAATGATTGCACCTCTTGGAAAGTCAGTCAGCAATCTGCCTTATGAGAATATCTTTTCATTCGACCTGCCTCTTGGGGGAGAGCTCTGGAAATTTCCAGGAAATGCAAAGCGGATAGTGACTCATCTATAAGACCATAAGACATAGGAGTGGAAGTAAGGCCATTCGGCCCATCGAGTCCACTCCACCATTCAATCATGGTTGATTTCAACTCCATTTACCTGCTCTCTCCCCATAGCCCTTAATTCCTCGAGAAACCAAGAATTTATCAATTTCTGTCTTAAAGACACTCAATGTCCCTCAATCTACATGGATTTCCATTCTCTTTTCCATTCCTTTCTGTTAGGACTTGCCTGTTCCCCAGGTGTAATGTAGCACCAGTATCAAGAGAGGTAAAATAGAGGGCCATCATTTGAATTTGGCAAACCTTGAACAAAGACACAAGAACATTAGAGCATGATATTTTCATGTTACTGAAAAAGAAGCTAATTCAGATTGTTTGTTTTTCTAGGGGGCACGAGGAGTAGTAGGAGCTCGTGGAACTCCCGTAAGTCCAGATATTTACAATCACAAAATAGATTAACTATAAAATGTTATTGGGTGTATGAAATAACATTCTAGACGTCCCCATCACTAACATCACTACAGAATATTATTTTAATAAGATCTCAGATTTTCTCATGTAATTCAATTTAGTCTGAACTTGCATCTGTATTGCAACTTAACATTACAAAATGGCCCAATGCCTTTTATAAGGGCAGCACGGTAGCATAGTGTTTAGCACAGTTGCTTCACAGCTCCAGGATCCCAGGCTCGACTCCCGACTGGGTAACTGTCTGTGTAGAGTCTGCACGTTTTCCCCGTGTTTGCGTGAGTTTCCTCCGGGTGCTCCGGTTTCCACCCACAGTCCAAAGATGTGCGGGTTAGGTGGATTGGCCATGCTAAATCACCCTTTGTGTCCAAAAAATGTTAAGTAGGGGTTACGGGCATAGAGTAGACACATGGACTTCAGTAGGGTGCTCTTTGTAAGGGCCGGTGCAGACTCGATGGGCCGAATGGCCTCCTTCTGCACTGTAATTTCTATGATTCTATCATAAGGAACTTGGGCACTGGATGATGGGGGAAGCAGGGAATTTGGGTTTGGTAGCATTGAGCATGGAATAAGTAGAGGGAGGATGAATGAGGTTGACACTGAAGAGTTAGGCATTAAGGAGGCTGTTGAAAATGGGGAAGAGAATTCCAGACTGCAGGGTCAATGTGATGGCTCTATCATTGGTGGGGGAGGAAAGATGTACAGTGGGCCAGAGTTAAAGCACTGGCATGTCTGGCTAGAAGAGCATGCGGAGGTAGGGTATAGAGAGACCAAGGAAGGATTGGCTATTGAGTGCAAGGAAAGTGCAGCAAAGATGGGGATGGGGATCCAATGAGGACAAGCGAGGACAGAGGTGATTAGGATACTGTGGATTGTGAAGTGTTGGACCATTTGGAGTTGTGTGTCGGATGGAAGTTGAGTGTGGTGAAGAGGGATTTGGAAAAGTCAAGCCAGGATGTGATGACCGTGTGAATGAGATTTTCAGCAGTGAGATATTGCTGATGTTTAGATGGAAGAAGTTCTGGTAAACCGCAACTCGATAATGGGTAGACAGTTTGCTATGACTGTAATAATTGAAAGCACAGACAGAGGTGGGTGGGGGAAAGGTTAACACAGTTGGCTGAGAGGGAAAGGTAGTTTTACTGATGTAAAAATGAAAGGAGGACCCCATGCTTATGGATAGTTGCCAAGATGAGCATGCACATGTAGTATAGCAGTGTACGGAGGCCAAAGCCTGCAGCACGCACAGTTGAATATATGGGGAGACTATAGATAACCAGCAGGACTGAAGCCATAGAGGAGCAGTGACACATAGTTGGACCATAGAGGTAGAAGAGAGTGTGAGGAGAATGGTGTGACCTTTGATACCAAAGGTCATACACAGGTCAAAGTGAAATATTGTGCTCTGGGAATGCTGGGAATAGTGACATCAAACAAAGCCTTGGTTTGCGTGTGTGTGGGGTGGGGGGGGGGGGGGGGGGAGGTGGGGGGGGGGGGGGGGGGGGAGGGGTGGGGGGTGTAGTCGAGGTGGTGAAAGCCGAGCCTGAGGGGTTTCATGGAAAAAGAGAACATGGAGTTTGGGAATGGGAAGAGGGTGCAGCAAAGGACTTGTTTGGAGAGGAAGATTAGGAATGGGGTTGTACTTGGAGAGAACAGAGATACATTGCAAAATATTTAATTATTTGTTTTTCCAGTTCCAATTTGTTTTTGTCTCAGTGCTGGAAGATATGTTTCCTTCACTTAAAAAAGAAATGTCCATCTAAACAAAAATTGGTCCATTGAAATGTTTGCTATTCTTTGTTTGCAGGGTGTGGGAGAACTGGGGCCACCTGTAAGTAAAGTGACTATGCCATGGATGTGGCAAGTTATTGGTTAATTGTTGAAACGTGAGCAGTTTTCCACTATGTTTTGTCCTAAAATTGTCCTTGTTTTCTTTTAGTGGGGCGATTGCTTTTTTTCTCTGCTTTGTAACTCTGTACACTTGAGTGCTGTGGATGTTGCATCATTGAGTACACATGAGGCTGAGCTCGATAGATTTTTGATCGAGAACGGAGTCTAGGATTATGGTGGGCCGGTAGAAAAGTGAGGCTCAGGCCACAATCAGATCTATTGAATGGTGGAGCAGGCTCGATGGGCTGAATGGCCTATCCTTGCTCCTGTTTCTGATGATTTTACATAAATATGGATGGTTATTCTCTCTCTTTATTTGCTTTTGAAGTCTAGCTGTGCCACAAGGCATCTCTTAGCCAGGCCCTTGGTAACGTTGCTGCAAAGTCAGGATTTCCGCTGCCCAAAATGGTGTGACTTGAATAACAGGAGATGGTTTCCGCTCTCCCGGGGTGTGTTTTTGCGGCGGGAGACGTGGCCTGCCATTGGCTGGCGAAGGGATCTCCCAGTCCCGCTGCTGACCACGGGGTTTCCAGTTGTTCGGACTCTTGGAGGGGTGGGGTGGGGGGAGGAGGTACCATTGACAGCAACGGCCAGAAAAGCCCGCCTAAAATCAGAACTCACTCTGCTGCACATGTCATTGTGCTTTATCACAAGAAGTAACAAATTTGCGAGCTTTAACATAATGATGGGCCAGCAAAGAACTTTGAAGAAGTTTAGTCTTGTCTTCGATATTGGGCTCCGCCCTGTAGGAAGGAGGTAGAAACTTGAAGAAAGTTTTCATTATGACAGCACGGTAGCATGGTGGTTAGCATAAATGCTTCACAGCTCCAGGGTCCCAGGTTCGGTTCCCGGCTGGGTCACTGTCTGTGCAGAGTCTGCACGTCCTCCCCGTGTGTGCATGGGTTTCGTCCCGGTGCTCCGGTTTCCTCCCACAGTCCAAAGATGTGCGGATTAGGTGGATTAGCCATGCTAAAATTGCCCGTAGTGTCCTAAAAAAAAAGTAAGGTTAAGGGGGGGTTGTTGGGTTACGGGTATAGGGTGGATACGTGGGTTTGAGTAGGGTGATCATTGCTCGGCACAACATCGAGGGCCGAAGGGCCTGTTCTGTGCTGTACTGTTCTATGATGTTGCCAGTATGAGGAATTGGAAATGTGAAGAAAGGTTCAGAAAAGCTGGACCTTTTGAATCATCATAACAACATGGATTGTGGGGTAATGTGATTGAGATGTCTGACAATGTGAATAGTTGGGGACCATTGAGAGCATCCGACTGCATTCAGTAGCTGAAAGATGTCAAAGATACAGGATTATCTGGAAACGGTTTAGAATACAAGTGAATTGTGAGGCTGTGGAATTAATTTCCAGGGTTAATGGCTGTGAGGCAGAAACAATGGGCTGAATTCTAATTAAAATGATGGGTAGTTTTCGGTAGGATTTGGGAGATAAAATTTCAAAAATCTGTTTCACCCATGTCTAACTCACCCATTTTTGGCACAATTGAAGAATTGGGGTGATCTGGAATTTTAATTGTGATAATGATTCCTTGAACCTCACTAGCATCCAGGTTTTCAACGGTGGCTATGAGCACTGGGATAGCCAACAGCTACATCGAGACTATTCTTAGTAGCTTTAGAAGTGATGTGCCTTCACACCTAGCTTCTGGATCCAGGTCCTGGCCAGAGGGCCCCCCCAAAACCTCCGCAGTTTCCACCAGCAGGCCTCCAATTTAGCCACTACTTATCACCAGGCTTCCAATTTAGCTCCTCCCCACCACCGGGCCTTCCTGCTTCAGCCTCGGTGTGACATGTCGGCTGCTTGCCGGAAGAGAAGCTCATTCTGTTCTCCAGTTACTCACCACACACTTTCCATCAGGAGTCGCTGGATAGTGGGACGCTTCCTGAATCCCCTCTCCCCATTTGGTTTAGATACTGCAAGGCAAATTGTAGTGCTCCACCCAGCAGCCAGCCAACTCTGAGTAGACTAGGTATTGAACCTCAGCCTCTCTTGGTCTATTTTGCCTCAGGACCAAATAGTGCATTTACCCCACTGGGACACTTTAAAATATTGTTGAGAGTGACAAGATTAAAACCAATTCGGAAAGTGAAATTGGGCCAATCACAGTTTTGTAATGTGCCATATTAGTGAGATAGAGGGTGGAATTTCTTAAGACCTTCAGTAGGACTTGCCAACACCAGAGGATTGGGGGCGCGTTGCCCACCATATTTGGTCATTAGTTTCAGATGACAGAAAGGGGGAGGCAGACTTGACTGTGCTTTTTAATTATTCAGATGTCCATTGCTTGCAAGGCCCTGCAGGAGGGTGAGAAAGGAGTAACTTTGCTCCTAATGCCACATGATCCGCCGCATGAGATTTGTGCATTTTAATTGGCTCATTCTACCTTTAAGATGTTCCACAATGAACAGAAAATATTCAGCTTAAACTGTGTTGCTTTGCCGTAGGGCGCCCCTGGTCCATCTGGACTTCCAGGTGAACTTGGACGAGTCGGTTCTGCAGTAAGTATATATTCTTTTACAATTTCTACACTATTATAACTTTACTTATAGGTCAATTCATTATTTTGATACTACCAGTGGTGAGAGTCAGTCAAAGGAGGCACTGAGCAGAGATAGGGTTTTAACACTCTCATGTTGATGTTCTGAATCCACTTCTTTTGATGGTGGCTCTTCTCTGGGACTGTAATATCTGCAATTGTGTACTTTAATTAATTACCTTTATTCCCAACTTTGACACAGAATTCCATTGTGTAAATAGAACATTCCAGTGTCTGGATTTACTTTCCCATCATTTTTTCGCATCCGTTGTATGTGTTCTTGTGGCCCCGCTCGCCTACATTACCAGTCGCTTTGCATCTTTACTGAAAGCAGAGTTCCAAACTTTGGTCATCTTTGAAGGTTAGATAAGAGAATTCCTCCCTGAACATCATGAGTCAGTATGACCTCCTGCTGAGAAAATTTCCCCCCCCCCCTCCCTCTTCCAGCAGATTGGTCCTGTTCTCCATGGACTCCGTTCATTCTCCAAGTCATGCTGTATTCCAAAGGCAATGTCTGGCTTTGAGCAGAAGCTTTGAAGTCAGAATTAAATTACCGGCTACACTACTCGGTGTAGACTTTTGCAACTTGACCAACTATAGAAAGCACTTCTTTCCCATAAAATCCGTGAATCTACTTTTCTATTCCTCATCTATCCTAATGTTAGAAGTTTCTGAAGAGAAAGTTTGAGAAAGTTTGCCAGTTGGCTCAACGATTTCAGTAAAAATCTCCTCTCCATTCCTCTATTTTGTTCCACCTCTACGATCAAATTCAGCTTGTTCTTGTTGTGGGGGTGGGGGGGGGGGGGGGGGGGGGGGGGGGGGGGGGGGGGGGGCTGGGCGAGCTGTGTTCTTGTTGCGGAGGGAGAGCTGTGATCTCTGGCCTGCAATAAGACTTTGGATGGGATAACATGAAGTCTCAAATGTTCTTCAACTATGTGCATCACAGCATATCAATGCTCCAGATCAGTGCTCCAGATTATTTCTTTGGTCTCACAACCCATCCACACTTCCCCATACAATTAAGTTTACACTGGTACTTTTACAGTTGTTTTGAAGTCAGACACATCTCCCAAGAGCCCATCCTACAGTTCAGCCATTTTTCAATGCTGCTGGTATGATCTTAAGTCTGGTGATCCATCAGTGATGCCTCTGACCTGTGATTCTCTTGAGTCTTTTGTCATTGCTTCCGACATTTCGAGGGGCGGGCTTCTCCGTGAATTAGCGGGGCAGACAGAAATGGCGCAGTGGAGTGGCGGGAACCACTCTGGCGTCGGGCCGCCCCAAAGGTGCGGAATCCACCGCACCTTCAGGGCGAGGACGGCACCGGAGTGTTTTGCGCCCTGCCGGCTGGTGTGGAAGGCCTTTGGCGCCATGCCAGCCGGGGCCGAAGGGACTCCGCCAGCCGGCGAGAGTCCGCGCATGCGCGGGAGCGTCAGTGGCTGCTGACGTCATCTCCGTGCATGCGCGGGGGGGGTTCACCGCGCCGGCCATCGCGGAGGCTTACACGGCTGGCACATAGGAATAGAGTGCCCCCACGGCACAGGCCCGTTCGTGGATGGATGGGCCCCGACTGCGGGCCAGGCCACCGTGGGGGCACCCCCTTGGGGACAGATCGCCCCGCACCCTCCCGAAGACCCCGGGGACCAACTCCAATTTACGCCGGCGGGACCTGCATAGAACGGGCGGGACTTCGGCCCATCGTGGGCTGGAGAATCGCCGGGGGGAGCCCGCCGACTGGCGCGGCGCGATTCCCGCCCCCGCCAAATCTCCGGTGCCGGAGAATTCGGCAGCCGCCGGGGGTGGGATTCACGCCGCCTGGCTGGCGATTCTCCGACCTGGCGGGGGGTCGGAGAATCCCACCCCCAGATCTTTTAAAAGAGTGTGGAACAGTGCACTTCTAAACAAGTGACCATCATAGGGCTGATTAATTTTCTCGCAAAACAACTGACCTGTGGGTAATTAATGCTCAGGTTATTTTCTGTCCATTACCCTCTATTCTCAAGGTGACAGTGTGCTCCATATTCTTACTTACCATTGACTTCACAAATAGGTCTTTGGGAACAATCTAATTAGTATACTTCAATTCTGTTTGTTCCTCAAAGGTCATCAAATTGTCCATCCTCATGTTTCCATGACTCTCCATCTCAGAAATGCAGGAATTATCAAGGCCCATGAAGTATTTGAGTACCTCACCTTTTTAAACACATTAGCCATCTTGATATCAGCTGGGAGTTGATTTGACAGAGCCATTTACCACATAGAGTGAAAATGATGTTCCTCTGATCTGGCAGCTGACTGAGACTTGTTAATGTTAAATCCTGTGACTTCCCATTGACTGATAATAAAGAAAGAAAAAGGAAATAGGGAAGACCACCATAAAGACAACATAAAAGGTACAGAAATCAGAGTGCCATTGCACTCCCCAGGATGCTTGGTTTCGTATCTCAGTTCCATTACCGTGAGGAGGTGCCATTAGCAACCTTTTTCTTGTCGTCTGTCCAGAAGTACGAGGGAATTTCTACTTCCCCAAAGATGGGAAGGGATACATGGTGAAAAAAATGACCTCTACCTGGGCCATTCTTGTACAAGTAGAAGCTGATTCAGAGAGTTGGGTGAGATCTAAGATTAAGTTGCCTGGTTCCTTTATTGGACTTGGGTATGTGAATTCCAAAACAAATGGTGGAACAAACAAGGGTACAGTAAAAAATTGTTACAATATGCGCATTGTTCATTTCATCTGAAATACCTCCTTTACACAGCCTTGGAACCACCCTTGTGAATATGCAGTGCAAGGACAAGAGGTGGGATTCCTAATAGGTTAGGAATTTTCTGGTCAACGATATCCCTAATAAATCTATAGAATAGAGGAAGCAAAACAGCAACTTGCAAAATGACACTGCAGGTAATTTCCTGTAGCTTGCAATCCTTTTAAGATGCGTCTCGGTATTTCGGGTTGACTCACGTTTGTTTCACCAGACGAGTGGTTGGAAGTTTGCCTTTGATTCTAGTTAGTATGTGACAGAAATTTCCATAATTACGTTGAGTAATGAGCTGCAGTTTCCTTTTAATCCCAGGGTGATCGAGGACCTCCAGGACTGCCTGGACCACCAGGCCCAGCTGGACTCAAGGTGAGCAATTCACTGTTTTACCCAAATATTCACTGTCATTTATTAACCAGTGCAGAAAAGTTGTCTGTGTTCACTTCTGGTTTGCTAACAAGTTAACACTGACTGTTTACTGCAAGTCGAAACAATAGAAAATCTCCCTGAAATACAGTAATTCAATTGTGCCACAACAAGAAGAATCATGATTTGTTTTATGCAGAATGAGAAGTCAATGAGACTTTATGGCCCGCGTTTTATGAACCGCGGTGAAGAAATGACGCTTGCCGCTGAGGCTTCCTAACCGGGTGGGGAGGAGGGGTGAATTTCAGTTCCGAGGAGAGAAGATTCCATCACGGTGTGGACCTCACTGCAGCAATCTCGAGTACATGCAGAAAGAAGTGATCTGGGGCGCGATCCAACGGCCACGCTACTCCTGAAAAGCAGCTCGCCGCGGTGCAGCATGGCCAATAAGAGCCGAGAGAACCGGTTCCCGGGTTCTACCCGGCTCGCAATGCTTTGTGTGATCCAGTGCGAGGTGATTCTCCTTTCAGGGGGCTAGCAGGGTCCTGGAGTACTCCACGCAGCTCTGCCTGCCGATACGAGGCCCTGCACTTCCGGTCAGGAGTTCGCACGTGCGTGCATGCACACGCTGGCGGCCTTCGGCTGTCACCCCAAGCGACATGGCGGACTTGCATTGCAGAGCCCTGAAGATACAGGCCCCCTGAGATTGTGCATGCCCGCGGATCAGTGGCCTCCGATCATGAGCCTGGCCGTCCCTGAGGTTCCCCCCGGTGAAGGATCCACCCCACTCCCACCAGGGCAGCCGTGGACTGAGTCCGCCGGCATCGCCGACCGTTCCCGACATGCAAAATGTGGTTAGAACCACATCATTGGGAACTCAGCCAGTTGACGTCGGAGAATCTCCGCGGGCGCCTGTCATTGGCCACTACCTGTAGTGCGTAGACTGCACGCCGCAATTCGCGCCGATTCTTCGGGACCGGCGTCGCACCGGTTTTTCGGCGTCAACACCCATTCTCCGCCTCCCGATCACGATTTTGGCACGGAGGCTCGGAAAATTCCGCCCCGATATCTCATGTTAAAATGTAACTTCCAGAAATACAAATTAATTTTTTTGAAAAAGCAGTTTACGTTAAAACATTTAAAAAGCTAGATTCACTATGTTAAATCTGTTTGCACGGTTAAAAAAAGTCTGATCTCTAAAATTTGATAAGAGTTAAAATAAATCTACCCGAGTCTCCGGCATTTTGGAACTACCGTTCTGGTGCTGACATCCTCGTTGAACATTCATGAAACGAAAAGAGGCTCGTAATACCTCAATACCAAACCTAAAACTTTTCAGTCAGAATAATGTGTCGTTAGTGGACAGTCAGACCACTGCTAAATCTTTGGTTTTAAATTGCGGGTTTATGGTTGATACTGCGAAGCTTTGGCAGTAGAGTTTGACAATTCTGATTGTATGTGCTACAGTGCCCGTGTCCCTGGGCGTCTCCACCAGACATCGGTGGTGACCACCGAGAGCTTTGCAGTCACCACCCATGCAAAAATCTGGACCAACGACTATGATTTAAAAAAAAATCACTGTTAATATGAAGTGTGACGCGATAACTGTCGCAACCACTGTGTTTTCATCCAATAAAACACTGTAAACGATGATGAGTAGACCATTAAGTTGAGCAGAAGGGAGTCACTTGTTAGTAGGGGAATTTATTGTTTCTTATTTAATGAGATTTAGGTCTCCCTGGCTAGGCCAGCATTTAGAATTTTTTAGAATTAGAACAGTACAGCACAGAACAGGCCCTTCGGCCCTTGATGTTGTGCCGAGCAATGATCACCCTACTCAAGCCCACGTATACCTATACCAGTAACCCAACAACCCCCATTAACCTTATTTGTTAGGACACTAAGGGCAATTTATCATGGCCAATCCATCTAACCTGCACGTCTTTGGACTGTGGGAGGAAACCGGAGCACCCGGAGGAAACCCACGCACACACGGGAGGACGTGCAGACTCCGCACAGACGGTGACCCAGCCCGGAGTCGACCCTGGGACCCTGGAGCTGTGAAGCATTTATGCTAACCACCATGCTACCGTGCTGCCCTTACTTTATTACCCATCCGTAATTGCCCTCGAGAAGATACCTTCCCGAACCACTGCAGCCCATGTAGTGTAGATGCAGCCACCATGCTGTCAGCGGGGGGGAACAGTAACATCTTTTGGGCCAAAGTAATTTTTCAAAGTCCAATGAAATGAGCGTCCAATCTGTGGTGAAACCTTCGGAAGGTACCTTGATACGTTGAAAGACGTCTCCAAAATATCACATGCAATGAATTATTTGGTTATGTAGAAAAATGGCTGCCAACTTGTAGACTGCTCGGACACCAATGGCACAGGTGAACAGTCAGACTGTTGTTTCTTGTTTTGGTTGAGAAAATGTCAGGAAGGAGACAAGTGAACTTGCTATGCTTTGAATAGTCTGTGGATTATTGAAATATCCAAAACGTGAGAGGACAGAAACGTGGAGGCAGGCATTGGTGTTCTCCAACAGTGTAGGAATGGAAAAGAGTTATGTAACTTCACCGTGAGCCCGTTCTGGTGATAGCCAATTTCACCACCATGTTCTTGGTTTAGTGTCTGATATATTGACACTTTTGTTACTTTCAACCATGCCGTGAAGTGTCACCTGAGATCACATGATCAAGACCTGATGAAACTTATTTGAGTGAGAACTAACTGACAATAGATCTTGGTCTCCTGTACCTTCCGCCCTTTCTGATTGGTTCCTAGCAGTTTCTTTAAACATCTTGTCTGTCTTTCGTTTCCACCAATTTCCTGGAAGTGCAGGAATACAATTCTACAGCTTTCCATCCACCCTCTGTTACATCACACAAATGCCTATTCCTCCTGCATGGGCTTGAGTCGCCTAGTGATCCAGCTGTTGGAGTTTGTGGGCAGCACGGTAGCATGGTGGTTAGCATAAATGCTTCACAGCTCCAGGGTCCCAGGTTCGATTCCCGGCTGGGTCACTGTCTGTGTGGAGTCTGCATGTCCTCCCGGTGTGTGCGTGGGTTTCCTCCTGGTGCTCTGGTTTCCTCCCACAGGTGGGGTCACTGAGATGGGGTGGGCTTATGTGGAGGGTACTCTTTCCAAGGGCCAGTGCAGACTCGATGGGCCAAATGGCCTCCTTCTGCACTGTAAATTCTATGATTCTGTAAATTCTATGATTCTCCAGATGCCTTCTCCTCAGCCACATGCCATTCCATGGGGCAGAGGGGATGGATACTGACACTATTGACACCCAGCTGGAAGGATATGAGACACCAAGCACAGGATCCACAAGGGGAGGATCAGCTTTCTCAATATGTTTGATCAAAAGTGCCTCAGGAGGTCTCGGCCTTCTTGGCAGATCACTGCTGACATCTGCAGCCTCCTGGAACAAGGCCTCCTTCCCAGACAATCAGGGGGCACTGACAGTGGCTGTCAAGGCATCTGTCCCTGGAGCACTTGAGGGTCAAACTTCCTGGGTCTCCGCCTCGCCCCGAAGTGGTGCACTCTCCTATCCTGCAAGGCCAGAGCACGGGGGATAATAGGCACCTCACAGCATCCGGGACGTGGATTTGATTCCGGCCTTGGGTTACTGTCTATGTGGAGTTTGCACGTTCTCCCTGTCTGCATGGGTTTTCTCCGGGTGCTCCGGTTTCCTCGCACAGTCCAAAGATGTGCAGGTTAGATGGCTTGGCCATGCTAAATTGTCCCTTAGCGTCCAAAGATATAGAACATAGAACAGTACAGCACAGAACAGGCCCTTCGGCCCTCGATGTTGTGCCGAACAATGATCACCCTACTTAAACCCACGTAACCTGTATACCCGTAACCCAACAATCCCCCCATTAACATTACACTACGGGCAATTTTTTTAGCATGGCCAATCCACCTAACCCGCACATCTTTGGACTGTGGGAGGAAACCGGAGCACCCGGAGGAAACCCACGCACACACGGGGAGGACGTGCAGACTCCACACAGACAGTGACCCAGCCGGGAATCGAACCTGGGACCCTGGAGCTGTGAAGCATTGATGCTAACCACCATGCTACCGTGAGGCCCCTCACGCAGGTTAGGTAGATTGACCATAGTCAATCCATGGGGTTACGAGGATAGGGCGGGCGAGTGGATCTAGGTAGTGTAAACTTTTGATGGATTGGTGCAGACTCGATGGGCCGAATGGCTTCCTTCTGCACTGTAGGGACTCGATGAATTCTAGTAATGGTTTGCGTGGAGGGTGTCTGTGAGAGGCAATAGGATGAGGTGAGTGAGGCTGTGTCTAGAGAGAGTGGAGCTGCGCAGTGTGTGATTCTGAGGAGTGTTGCGTTGGAGAAAGTCATAAATTAAAGTTGAAGCCATGATTGCACTGAATGACGGAGCATGCGAGACAGACCATATGGTTTACACCTGTTCCTATTTCTTGTATATTCTTATGTGTTTAGATGAAAATTTGTTGCAGACAGGCATTTTTCCTGATGTCCCCTCTATTTATTGTGCTAATTAACTTGGTTAGTAATGTTTCTGTTTCCTCTTTGCTGCAGGGTCTTCCAGCACTTGTGCACGGTGAAAGTAGCGATGAACCACTGGTAAGGTTTCAGGATGTTACATGTTCTGCAGAGTGATCATTTCCAAGATATTCATTGAAATGGAATGTCTGTTTGCTTTCAGTGCCCCAACGCTTGTCCTCCTGGCCTACAGGGCTACTCTGGCCTTCCTGGAATGAAGGTAAGTATCCAATTAGTTCATCACAACTGAAACCATTGTGTCGAGTATAAAACTTGGACCGACGCTGACAAATGACTGATTCTAATTCCTTCACCTCTTGATCTTCAGGGACATAAAGGTGTGAAAGGGGAGGCTGGTGAACCAGGAAAACAAGGACACAAGGTAGGAGAAAACACCATTCGGCGCTTTTACAATGAGAATGTCCAATTGGCCAGTCACAATGGTAAATCTGTTCATTGAAGAATCTGAATTCACGTTCCAAACTAACTCCAAAGAATCTGTCGGAATGTGAGCCAATCCGCAAATCTTTTCTTCATTTATTGTACAATTTGTCAGTCCTGAAACAAGTGAAGATGACTTGCTTGACTCGAGGAAGGTGACCATGATTTGCCAGTAACTAATTAGAATTTTACTTCTGTAGCAAAATGGCACTGTTCCTTCACAGCGCCAGGGCCCCGGGTTCAATTTCCAGCTTGGGTCACTGTCTGTGCGGAGTCTGCACGTTATCCTCGTGTCTGCGTGGGTTTCCTCTGGGTGCTCCGGTTTCCTCCCACAAGTACCCGAAAACCGGAGTGTGGCGGCGCGGGGATTTTCACAGTAACTTCATTGCAGTGATACTGTAAGCCTACTTGTGACACTAAAAGATTATTATTATTATAATAACCCTCATGAGTCTCACGGGCATACCCTAATCATTCCCCCCATGGGATTTATGGAATACAAGCTTTTCCGCCAGAAGGTGGAGGCCTGGCCAGCTGGGGCGTGTAATTAGAATTTAAAAAGCTGGCCTGGAGAGAGTAGTCCTGATTGTGTGTTTTTGCGACCATTTCCTTTGACCTTGAATGAAACACTGTTTACTCAACGACTCGGACTCCTGGGTCTTCACAGCTTCTTGAATGCTTACACAACTTTAATGGTGTGAGTTTGTATCTCTGTATTCTCTTTTCAAAACTCTGTTTAAATGGTGTTAGAGTGGGAGGATTTGCAGACCGGAAACTCAAACAAAGAGAAATGTTTCTCTGTTCTACTGGAAAAACGTTTTAAACATCTTTTCCTTTCAGAAGAGGAGCAGATTAGTGAAAATAAGCATGGGCCCATTCGAGGCAGAAGCAGGTGAAATTATCATGGGGAGGAAGGAAATGGCAGAGGCATTAATCAAATACTTTGGATCTGTTTCCACGTTGAAGACCCCAAAATACATTTGCGAAATAATGGGGAAGAAAGGATCTAATGAAAGTGAGGAACCGAGGGATACTATTAGTGAAGAAATAGTCAGATAAATGATCGGGGTTGGGGTGGGGGGAGGAGAGGACTCAGATGGAAACGTTAGTATAAATAATAAATCACAAACCAAACAAAAGGGAAAAGAGTAGAGTAGGAAGTTATTCACTATGGTAGGAAGAATAAAAGAGCTGAATATTATTTAAATGGAGAAAGACTGCAGAAAGCTACAGCACAGAAGGGCTTGGGGTCCTCGTGCATAAATCACAAAATTCTAGCAGGCAAGTACAGCAGGTAATAGGGAAGGTAAATGAATGTTGGCCTTTATTTCAAAGGGAATGGTGAATAAAAATAGGGAAGTCTTGCGAAAGCTATATGCAAGGCACTAGTTAGACCACACTTGGAATACTGGGAACAGTTTGGGCCCCTTATCTCCGGAAAGATATACTGGCATTGGAGGCAGTCCAGAGAAGGTTCATGAGGTTGACTCCGGGTATTGAGGGATTTTCCTGTGAGGAGAGGTTGAGTAGGTTGGACCTGTATTCATTGGAGTTCAGAAGAATGAGAGGCGACCTTGTTGAGACACATGAGGCGGGATTCTCCGATTCCCCCGCCGGGTCGGAGAATCCACGGGGGGTTGGGGGGGGGGGGGGGCGGCATGAATCTCGCCCGCCGCTCCGATGGCGGCTGCCGTATTCTCTGGCACCAGTTTTCGGGCGGGGGCGGGGATCATGCCACGCCGGTTGGGGGGTGTTCGTAGCGGCCACCCCCGCAATTCCTCGGGCCCCGATGGGCCGAGCGGCCGTCGATTTCAGGCCAGTCGCACCGGCGTGAATTTGACATGGTCCCACACAGCAGAATCTGGCTGGTAGGCCAGGTCCTTGGGGGTCGGGCACGGGCATCTGGCCTCGGGGGGGGGGGGGGGGCAGGCCAATGGTGTCATGGCCTGCAATCGGGGCCCACTGATCTGCGGACGGGCCTGTGCCTTGGGGCACTTCATCCTTCCATGCCGGCCGCTGTAGGGCTTCGCCATAGCTGATGCGGAGAAGCCACCCTGCTGCGCATGCGCTAAAATACACCGGCCGGTCTGCGCATGCGCGGAACCAGGCTGGCGGTTCTGCACATGTGCTAACTCACGCCGGCCCTTTGGTGGCGGCTGGCACAGCGCCAACCCCTCTGGCACCGGCCTAGCCCCCGGAAGTGCGCAGGATTCCGCAACTTCTGGTCAGCCCGACGCCGGAGTGGTTCGCGCTGTTTTTTACGCTGGTGTCGGGCCATCGCGGGGATTCGTGAGAATCCCGCCAATGGGATTCTCAAGGGGCCTGACAGGGTAGATGCTGAGAGATTTTTTTGTGGGAGAGTCTAGGACCAGAGGGCATAATCTCAGAGTAAGGGGTCGCCCATTTCAGACCGAGATGAGGAGGAATTTATTCTCTCACAGGGTAGTGAATTTGGAGTTATTTACCGCAGAGTACTGTAGAGGCTGGGTCATTAAGTGCGTTCAAGGCTGAGATAGACAGAATTTTAATCAGTGTAGGAATCAAGGGTCATGAGGATTAGGTGGGAAAGTGGCAATGCGGATTATCATTTTAGATCAGTCACAATCTCATTGAATGGCTGCGCAGACTCAATGGGCCAAATGGCCCACTTCTGCTCCCACATCTTCTGGCCTTGGTAACAATTTAAAATTGTACTTTAGGCTCATTAGCTAAAAGGAAAACTACAAGATCTAAATTAATTAAACCAGGAGAGAGAAAGAAATGTGTGAGTAAAATATTAGATCACAAGCACAGATTTGCGTGTTTGGTCCAAATAAGTATTCTTTATATAAATGAACAAAGTATGTTGAATGAATTTCGGGTGCAAGTTCAGCTTGGAAGGTATGACAGTGTAGACGTAGCTAAGCCTTGGCAACAAGAAGTTCAGAACTGGGAACTCAATTAATCAGGTTATAAAGTCTACAGCGAACATGGTAGAAAAGGAGGGGTAGCCTGAATTAATAAAGGTGAAATGACTTCAGTGATGAGAGAGGGGAGGTTTGATGGCACAGTGGTTAGCACTGTTGCCTCACAGAGCCAGGGACCCGGGTTCGATTCTGGCCTTGGGTGACTGTGTGGAGTTTGCACTTGAGCTCATTTTCTGCACTAACAAGCTCAGTTTGTTAGTGCAGGAGGAGAAAATGGCACCCCGATCTCTGGACTCCCCCAGCATGGCCTTCAGACCCTCCAATTCCCCAACTTACTAACTAGAGGGTCCTCAAGATCCCCCCCCCCCCCCCCCCCGCCCCTGTACCTCACCTCATAAGGGCAGGGCACGCCCGAGCCAATTGCCAACTCGGGCAAGATTCTACCTGGGCATCCAGGCAACACAGCCAAGGTTCCAGGCTGTCAGTCCCATGATGCCCAGGTGACATCCGGAGTGCCAGCGTAGCACACTTCCCAGAATCCAACCACCCTGGGCCCCAAATCGTCTGGGAGAGCCCCCGTGCCAGTATGCCTGGTCCATTTTTGTGGAAACCAGAATTAAACGGTGCCCACTCCATTTCTCTGAGGCAAAGCCATTTGACCCGTGACAAGTAGGTTAGACCAGGGAAACCCAGTGGATGTGGTCTATCTGGATTTCCAAAAGGCCTTTGATAAGGTGCCACACAGGAGGCTGCTGAGTAAGGTGAGGGCCCATGGTGTTCGAGGTGAGCTACTGGCATGGGTTGAGGATTGGCTGTCTGACAGAAGGCAGAGAGTTGGGATAAAAGGTTCTTTTTCGGAATGGCAGCCGGTGACCAGCGGTGTCCCACAGGGTTCAGTGTTGGGGCCGCAGCTGTTCACCATATATATTAATGATCTGGATGAAGGGACTGGGGGCATTCTAGCAAAGTTTGCCGATGATACGAAGTTAGGTGGTCAGGCAGGTAGTGCCGAGGAAGTGGGGAGGCTGCAGAAGGATCTAGACAGTTTGGGAGAGTGGTGCAGGAAATGGCTGATGCAATTCAACGTGAGAAAATGTGAGGTCTTGCACTTTGGAAAAAAGAATCCAAGCATAGACTACTTTCTAAACGGTGAGAAAATTCATAATGCCAAAGTACAAAGGGATCTGGGAGTGCTAGTCGAGGATTCCCTAAAGGTAAACATGCAGGTTGAATCTGTGATTAAGAAAGCGAATGCAATGTTGTCATTTATCTCAAGAGGGTTGGAATATAAAAGCAGCGATGTGCTACTGAGCCTTTATAAGGCTCTGGTTAGGCCCCATTTGGAGTACTGTGTCCAGTTTTGGGCCCCACATCTCAGGAAGGACATACTGGCACTGGAGCGTGTCCAGCGGAGATTCACACGGATGATCCCTGGAATGGCGGGTCTAACATATGATGAACGGCTGAGGATCCTGGGATTGTATTCATTGGAGTTTAGAAGGTTAAGGGGAGATCTAATAGAAACTTACAAGATAATACATGGCTTAGAAAGGGTGGACGCAAAGAAACTGTTTCCGTTAGGCGAGGAGACGAGGACCCGTGGGCACAGCCTTAGAATTAGAGGGGGTAAATTCAGAACAGAAATGCGGAGACATTTCTTCAGCCAGAGAGTGGTGGGCCTGTGGAATTCATTGCCGCGGAGTGCAGTGGAGGCCGGGACGCTAAATGGCTTCAAGGCAGAGATAGATAAATTCTTGATGTCGCGAGGAATTAAGGGCTTCGGGGAGAATGCTGGTAGGTGGAGTTGAAATGCCCATCAGCCATGATTGAATGGCGGAGTGGACTCGATGGGCCGAATGGCCTTACTTCCACTCCTATGTCTTATGGTCTTATGGACCCTACATCTTGGGTAGCTCTGGTGCAAACATATTCAAGTGAGCCTAGCTGTGCACTTGACTATGCAAATCTGGATCACGCCATTGAGGGCGGGATCTGGATCGTGACTCCTTGCAAGATCTCGTTCGATCTTGTGAGGCGTAAAGAGCATCGTAAATCTTGTAAGAGGCCTCTCGCGAGATTTAGCGGCCTCATCACGTCCTGAGTCTGGAGCAATGAGGTCGTTAGATTGCGCCCAAAATGTCCTGGTAGCATTCCACCTCCCGAATGTATTGCACTTTCTGAACTAGGACCCCAGCTCATCAATTCTGAGTGAAGCTCCTCAAGCCGCAGATGCAGGCACCACGTGCCCTCGCCGCCCCAAAAGTCTTCGCTGCACCAAAAGCCCTCACTGAACCTTATTCACACTGTGTCGAGCTGCACTCAGTGATGAACTTGCGTCATGCTCTGCTGTTTGCAGACAATGAGTCCCTGCACACAAAGTATATACTTACAGCAAACGTAAATGAGCCACATTCCATGAGTTGCTTTCTCCATGGCAACATTTCAGCCAATCAGAGTTGCGCAGCACCCTTTCCTCCTGTGGTGTAAATTGTGGCAATCATTTGAAATTTGGCATTCTTCCATTTGTCCTGGTGAGTGCAAGACGAAAAGCTTCTGCAACATCTCCCTTTTCAGCAATATTGATTGCATGTTTTGTTAACCAAGGGTATTATGAAATATGGGACAAAGATGGGTAAATGGAGTTAGTTTTCAGATGAGCAGTGATCTCTGAGAATGGCAGAACAGGGACAAGGGGCTAAATGTTCTACTTGTATTTCTATGTTTACAGTTCTAAGCTTAGCATTGTAGCTATATTCTGCCATTAGACTTCTTTGTAAGAAAGATGGCAATGAACTTTGTAATATTTTATTAGGACATCCCAAAACCCTCTACAACTAGTGATGTACTGGTTGGAAATTAATTTTTTTCTACTTTGTTCTGATCTGTTAATGCTTATTCATTTGAAGCTCTGATCTGCACAATAATGAGTTTCATAGGATTCGGGGAGCAAAAACAGGGTGTGGTAGCACAGTGATTGCGTTGTTGGACTAGTAATCTAGAAGCCTAGACTAATGATGCAGAGACAGAGTTCAAACCCCACCTCGGCTGCTGGGAATTTAATTAATTGAATAAAATCTGGAATAAGAAGCCGGTTCCAGTAATGGTAACTGTCATCAATTGTTGTAAAAACCCATCTGGTTCACTGATGTTTTTCAGGGAAGGAAATCTGCCGTCCTTACCTGGTCTGGCTGATGTGTGCCTCCAGACCCAAATTAAACGTGTTTGCCTCTTAAGTCTCCTTGAAAATGACCTAGCAAGCCACTCAATTGAATTCAAGAATGTGGTCCTCCACCACCTTCTCAAGGGCAGCTAGGGATGGTTGATAAATTTCCAGCAGTGCCCACGTTTTGTTTGTGAATAAGAAAAAGGTGTGAAAAGAATTCCTGAATGCCAGAGGCAATGGTTTTCCAATGCCCATGGGAACAGTGCCAGTAGTCATACATTTGGTGTCGGATTTGGCCTCGAGATGAGCTTCCGACCATTCCGTTCAGGCGCTAGTAATAATAATAACCTTTATTATTGTCACAAGTAGGCTTACATTAACACTGCAATGACGTTACTGTGAAAATCCTCTAGTCGCCCCATTCCGGTGCCTGTTCAGGTACACTGAGGGAGAATTCAGAATGTCCAATTCACCTAACAGCACATCTTTCGTGATTTGTAGGAGGAAACCGGAGCACCTGGAGGAAACCCACGCAGACACAGGGAGAACGTGCTGACTGTACAGTGACACAAGTCGGGAATCGAACCCGGGTCCCTGGCACTGTGAAGCAACAGTGCTAACCACTGTGCTACTGTGCTGCCCATGAGTTGTTGTTGAATATATGTTGTTGTTTGCCTCTACTGATGCATCCAAAATATAACAGTGGCATTCGTGCAAGCTGTGGTGTTAACCTGACTCGGGACTGAAGTCAAATGAAAGTAAAGTAGGTGCCTCTCGCTGCTCCCAAGTTTTGAACCTTCAATTTTCTCTGGAGGCAGGTCAGGACCCACACTCGCGGTGAAACCTGGGGGTTTTCAGAATTAAATCTCTTCGAAACAATGCTGTTGCTGCAATGCAAATGGACTCTTAATATTGCTGCCGACAATAGTTGAAATTTTACCTTGTTCCATCGAAATCGGCAGTTGCCAGGTGATCAGGGAGTTGGCAGGGAGAAAACGAGTAAATTGAAACTTTGAGGTGAAAGAGCCAGGAAGATAATAGAGAAAATCATTCAAGTTAAAAGCTGAATACTGGCAGCATGAGCGGAAAGAAATGGAGAAAAAAAACAATGAGCAGATAGATGGATTAGAAAGAGTAGAGAGAAAACATAGCCATAATCAGAAGAGAGAAGAGAAGAAGAGAATGTTTAAAAAAAAACAGCCTAAAGTATAAAGACAGAGACCCCGAAACAGAAAACAAAACGGGGAATAGAGACAGTATCAATGTGAGAGCGGATAGACCCATTAATGTAATGCTAAAGTCTACAACCAAAGTGTAATTTATTAAAGTGGTGTCAAAATGGTCTCAAATTTAGCGCTAGAATAGGCGACAGCTGATTTTCATAGCCCAGCATCTTTCATATGATCCTGGCCAACTTCTCAAAGAGAAGAGCAGTGAAGTAAACACCAGTGACAAAGCTGATTTTCAGTCTTCCGGTTAATGTGTTGAAAATACGAATGGGATCCATTAGGAAAGCGTTTTCCAGCCTGTGGTGAATGTAACTTGGTAATTCACACTGTATCTTTGTAAGCGCAGTAGCGCTATCCGACCACTAGGGGGAGTAGTTCTGGGAATGCTCAGGAGTTTGTACGGGGCTCCACCCTTGGTTCCGCCCACGATTCCTCCCCCTTGTGCTGCTGTATGAATACCCTTGTCCAGAGTCAGCCTGCAGTTCACCGAGAGTTCATCAACGGGTAACAGGCTGGCTCTGTAGTAAGTAGATTAAAACCACTGTTCATATCAGAAAGCACGTGTCTGGTGAATTGATGGTTCCATCATAGCCCACCTAATTTTCCTCAATGCCATGCACCCAGATGTTCTTTTTAGCACAAATTTTGGAGGAGGAAAATCTGCCCTTAAATCCTTTCCAAGTAGGAAGCTAAGTAAGGTGACACACCTCGGAAATACTCGGCAGTTTATTTTACTTGCAACTCCACGGTCACTTCAAATTGCAGGTTAGGATAGTGGGTGAGAATAATCCATGTGCCTCCGAATGTCCCGTTAAATGTGTCGCTCTCCGACTGCCTTAGGATTTGTGTTCCTGTAATCATCAATTCAAAAAAAACTTCTTCTGTGACATGATTTTGTTCTTTGATCCGTGTTGTTTTCCACATTATTTTGTCCTTCGCAGTAGCGAGCCCCTTTAAGGGGGCAAGGTTTTTTTGGGGGGGAGGGGGGAATGTCATGTGACCCGATTGGCAATCGAGCCGGAGAGCTGAGCGTGAAACTTGCAGCTGAGCGTGAGTTTTCCCAGCCAGCCTGGGACTGAGTCGAAGTAGTTGGCAGCACACCTTCTGTACAGAGTTTATTCCTGATAATAGTTTGTTTAGTTACTATGGTCGCCCATCCTTGAATGATTACATTCGTCTTTTGGCTGATGCAGTTATCAGATGTACACTCAGCCGTTGTGTCTGACATTAAACCTGCTTACTTTTCTCATTTTGTTTCCTCTCTTATAGGGCGAAGAAGGTGAACAGGGAGTTCCTGGAGAATTAGGTGCTCAAGGCTCTCCAGTAAAGTATTTTACTCTTCAAATATATCTTGTGATGTTTGGATGGTGTCTTTTTTTTCCATGAGAAATATTGTGCTGAGTTCTCACTTTTACCGCCAGGTATAAAAACAGACAGTCTTGGTTCACTTGCTTATTTTACATAGGGCAGCACTCTACGCCCCACATAAGCAACTGTAGAAATAATATCGGGTGTAAAATGGGCCCTTGATCTGCTATTCCTGTTCCTTTTCCACCTGGAGAACTAAATGAAAATTGGGCAATTATAGCCTGTTTTTAATTAGTATGACGTTGCCTTGAATCACTATGCATGAAGGTGGAAGTATTCAAAGATTTAAGATTCGAAAGAGAATAGACACACTCGATTCCTGTGACACGCTTGGGAATGTCATAAACTCTGGTCCCAGGAGGGAAGATGCACGGACAGTTTAGAACAAAGAACAATACGGCAAAGGAACAGGCCTTTCGGCCCTCCAAGCCTGCGCCGACCATGGTACCTGCCTAAATTAAAACCGTATGCACTTACCGAGTCCGTATCCTTCCATTCCCACCCTATTCATATATTTGTCTAGATATCCCTTAAATGCCGCTATCGTACCTGCTCCCCAGCAGCGCATTCCATATATTTACCACCCTCTGTGTAAAAGGCTTGCATCGCATATCTGTTCTAAACTTTTCGCCGTACACTAAACCCATGTCCCCTAGTACTTGACTGTCCTACCTAGGAAAGAACAACTGACTATCCACTCTGTCCATGCCACTCATAATCTTGTAGACCTCTATCAGGTCGCCTCTCAACCTCCGTCGTTCCAGTGAAAACAGACCGAGTTTACCTAACCTCACCTCATAGCTAATGCCTTTCATACCAGGCACCATCCTAGTAAACCGCTTCTGTACCCTCTCCAAAGTTTAGATTAGGAGATTATGGCCTAATTCTTATGGTCCTGGAAAAGCAATTATGAAGACAAAAGTTCAGATCCCACCACTTTGAAATGGCCTAACACTCGAAAATTGCAATGAAAGCTGCTGGATTGTCCTAGGAACCCAGTGGTTTTACTCACACCCTTTAGGGATTGTTACCCAGTCCAGCTTACTCGTGACTCCAGTCCCACAATGTGTAGTTGACACTGAAAGGTCTCAGTAAAAGTAAGGATGGGCTATGCATACTACCTTAACAGTGCAGCCAATATTGCAAGATCAAAACCTATTTAAAATATAATATTCTACATTACTATGTGGGATGAATATCTAAAGAAAAAGATTGTTAGCACATTACTTGAATATTGCTGAAAAAAGACGCACGTTGTTAAAGCTTTCCATCTTTTACCCATCAGGGCAATTAGCAATTCAAACCAAAGGTAAAATGGAACAACAATTTATGCTTCATGAGAAGAGAGCTGATTAATTGGTAGAGGCTTTGACATGAAGATGCACTAGTTAATTGATGACTGGTAGCTAACTGCCAAGCATCATTGTGGTGAATGTAATATATGAATGTATATATACTAATTCACACTGTTATTGTAAGCGCAGTAGCGCCATCCTACCACTAGGGGGAGTAACGCTGGGAGCACTTAGGAACTTGTACTGGGCTCCACCCTTGGTTCCGCCCATGACTCCTCCCCCTAGTGCAGCTGTATAAGTATCCGTGTCCAGAGCCAGCCTGGGTCACTACGAGTTCATCGACAGGTAACAGGGTGGCTCTGAAGTAAGTCAATTAAAGCCTAGATTCACACCGGAAACACGTGTCTGGAGAATTGAAGGTTCCATCAATTATGTAAATTCAAACTTTTCAGATTGGCTCAGATTGGTGCAAGATGTAAAGTTTTGATATGTTGGTCTTCAAGCGAGAGGATTGGAGTATAGGAATAGAGGTGTTTTACTAAAATTGTATAGGACATTGGTGAGGCCACACCTGGAGTATTGTGCCCAGTTTTTGGTGTCCTTATCTAAGGAAGGACGTTCTTGTTTTGATGGAGCGCAGTGAAGATTTACCAGGCTGATTCCTGGGATGGTGGGACTAAATCGGTTAGGATAATATTCATTGGAGTTTAGAAGAATGAGAGGGGACCACATAAAAACTTATTAAATTCTCACAGGATTAGACAGAGTAGTATCAGAAAGAATGTCCCTGATGGTGGGGGAGTCCAGAACTAGGAGTCATTGTTTGAGAATAAGGGGTAATCCTTTTCGGACTGAGGTCAGGAGAGATTTCTTCACCCAGAGAGAGATGAATCTGTGGAATTCACTGCCACAGAAAGTAGTTGAGGCTAAAACGTTGTGTAATTTCAAGAAGGAATTAGATATCGCTATTGGGGTTGAAGGGATCAAGGGATTACGGGGTTGGGGGGAAGGCAGGATCAAGGGAATAACTTGATGATCAGCCATGATCATAATGAATGGCGGAGCAGGCTCAAAGCTTCTATTTCCTATATATGTTTCTTTGTATGTCTTTTTTCAGAAATACTGAAGCAGATTGTGTGGGAATGTTTGAGAGAATTGAACAGAATTTTAAGGGAGTGAAAAATTGAATTGTTGAGACAAAAAGACAAATTGCGGAATCATTTCCAGTCAAAATACATTGGTGAAGAACATACTATGTTTTACAGGGCCTGCAGTCAATCTGATGCATTCACAATACACTCAACTCTGAGACGAAGAACTTAATTTTGAATTGTTATTTTTTTCCATAAAGTTTGTACTGTAAATTTTGTTTATAACCAATAAATATTGAAAAAAGGTGAAAAAAATCAAATAGTAACTCAAACCAACATTAATTGAGTAATTGGATTGGTCGTTTTTGTTTTCTGGGTGTTATGATTTTCTAATCGGAGTAAATTGATTAAATTCTGCTATTTCCCTTCCCCACGGACTTCCATCGACTGGAAGGAATTACTTATTTGTTCTCCTGTAGTCAAATAAATATTTGTTGGTTTGGACTTCACCTCAGCCAATTAAAGGGAGGCAGTGGCGTAGTGGTATTGTCACTTGTCTAGTAATCCAGAGACCCAGGGTAATGCTCTGGGGACCTGGGTTCAAATCCCACCAGGGCAGATGTTGAAATTTTAATTCAATAAAAATCTGGAATTAAAAATCTAATGATGACTATGAATCAGTTGTCGATTGTTGTAAAAACGCATCTAGTTCAGTAAGTTTTTTTAGGGAAGGAAGTCTGTCGTCCTTCCCTGGCCCAGACTCCAGATCCACAGCAATGTGGTTGACTCTGAACTGCGTCGGGGATGGGCAATAAATGCTGGCCCAGCCAGTGACACCCACATCTCATTTACAAATAAGATTTCCTTTGTCCGACACCCAATAGGCAGCACCTCTCCCAATAGGCGGCACTGGAGTGTCGGCCGAGATTGTTGTGTTCAATTGCTGCAGTGGGATCTGACCCCACAACCTTTTGACTCTGAGGCGGTTGTGTTACCAACTGAATAGCAATTGAAAGCAGTCCTTCAAATAGCTTGTGCATTTTGCATAGATGGACAATCGGAATGAAGAAATTAAAACTGACATCGCATTTGTCATAGATTCTCTTCAATTGTTTCTAATAGTTCATTACCAGTTTAACAAGATGTTATTTGTTCAACTTTAGGGTGTGCAAGGTACAAGAGGTTTTGCTGGCATGGAAGGAAGAAAGGGTGATGTGGTAAGTTAAATTGATGCAATCTAGTTAAGGCCAAACTCAAATGCCTGAATTTCCACCTTCCATTAAATTGCAACTTGCTTCTTTCTGCACCAAACCTCTCCTGACTTACTGCCACTTTACCCAAAGCTACAGAAATGTTACTGCAAGAATTACAATTAAGTTAAAGAGGAACATCATGCAACTTATTTCTTCACAAGCATCTTAAATTATCGGGGGAGATTTTCCAGCCTCCTTCACTGGTGGAATCTTCCGGTCCCGTCGATGGTGACACCCCTGTGGTGCGTTCCCTGGTGGCGGAGGGTGCGGGGCACGCAAACCCCCATAGACATTGACGGGACTGGAAGATCCCTCCACCGGCCAATGACGGGCTTCCTCCGCCATCACATGCCACCAGGCATCCGGAAAAGTCCGCCCATTGTTTTGAGACTATTTTACAACTATTGCATGTAATGTTTACTTTTAAAGGGGTACTGAGTAACTATTTTCAAAAGGAATATGTTGCAGGGCACTGGGGGAAAAATGCAACCATGCAACCCATAAGCTCTCCCCCCCTCCCCTCCCCCCCCCCCCCCCCCCCACCCATATGCTTTAATACCCTTCATTAAAAAAGACCTATCAATCTCAGGTTTAAAAGTAACAACTGAACAGAAGGTCAGAAGAAATAGGAGCAAGGGTAGGCCATTTGGCCCCTCGAGCCTGCTCCATCATTCATTAAGATCGGGGCTGATCAGATTGTGGACATAAATTCACTTTCCTGTCTACCGCCCATAACCCTTGACTCCCTTGTAGCTCAAAAATCTGTCTGTCTCAGCATTGAATACACTCACATGACGCAGTTTCTGCTGCTGTCTGGGGCAGAGCATTCCAAAGATGACCCTCTGTGACAAAATCATTCTTCATCATCTCTGTCTTGCATGGGAAGAAAGGGTGGTTATCTTTAAACTGTGGCCCCTAGTTCTCGTCTCTCACACAAGGGAAAACATCCTCGTAGCATCTACCCTGTCAAGTCCCCTCAGAATTCTATGTTTCAACAAGATTGTCTCTCATACTTCTATGGGTATAGGCCCAACCTGCTCAACCTTACCTCATTGGACAAACCCCGCATCCCCGGAATCAGCCAAATTCTCTGAAACGCTTTCCATCCAACCAACCTTCCTGAAGTAAGGAGATCAAAACTGTACTCGCTATTCCAGATGTGGTCTCACCAAGACCCTGTACAGCTGCAGTAATATTTCCCTACCTTTATATTCCATTCTTCTTGCAATAAAAGCCAACATTTAATTTGCCTTCATAATCATTTGCTGTACCTGTCTACTAATTCTCCGCTCCCGGTAAAAATCGGGAGGGCTGTCGTGAACACAGCCGAGTTTCACGACGGCCTCGGAGGCCGCTCCTCGCCCACTATTCTCCCCTCCCGGCGGGGCTAGGAGTAGCGACCGTAACTCTCGGCCGCCGGGCGGCGCGCCGAGAGTGACGCGACGGCGGCGCCTATGTGACGTCAGCCGCGCATGAGCAGGTTGGCCGACTCCAACCCGCGCATGCAAAGCTGACGTCACGACGGCTGACAGCTCAAATCCGCGCATGCGCGGTGACCGTCTTTCCCCTCAGCTGCCCCGCAAGACGTGGCAGCTTGATCTTGCGGGGCGGCGGAGGGGAAATAGTGCGTCTGATTGAGACACCAGCCCGACGATCGGTGGGCACCGATTGCGGGCCTGTTCCCTCCCGAGCACAGTCGTGGTGCTCAGTCCCCACCAGGCCCCCAACAAGCCCCAAAACGGGCACCTCATGGCGATTTCACGACGGCAGCGACCAGGTGTGGTTGCCGCTGTTGTGAAACGGTCGCGAACGGCAGGCCGCTCGGCCCATCCGGGTCGGAGTATCGCCGGTCGCCGTGAATAATGCTGAGCGGCGATTCTTCCGAGATGGGGGGGTGGGAGAATCGCGGGGGGCGCCTGGGGGCCGTGAAATTAGTCGGGAGGCCCTCCCGTGATTCTCCCACCCGGCATGGGGAGCAGAGAATCGTGCCCGTGATTCATGTACCAGGACACCCAATCCCCCTGTACCAGAGAGCTCTGCAATCTCTCTCATTTAAATAACATGCTGCTTTTCAATTATTCCTGCCAAAGTGGGCAAGCTCACGTTTTCCCAAATACTCCAGCTGCCACTCACTGTATTCCTTTGCAGTCATTTGGACCCAGATTTCGCTCCTGAGGTGGGTGCGCAGAGTCACAGTGTTTCCTGGCTTGGCGTTCCCGCCTCACAAGGAATAGCCCTGAATAACAGAACCTTTATTCAGGGAGGGGTAGGATTGGCGGCTGATTGCTGGAATCAATCCTGCTGCCCCAGGAAATAGTTTGGAGTCAGCCACAGGGACTACCAAATACCAAAAGGGCAGGCGAAAAGCCTTGACGGATAAAAGCTCTGACACTGTGGAATTTTCTCTCCACAGAAGCTGTCAGACCTGCTGCGATTTTTCAGCGTTTTCTGTTTTTGCTTTAGATTCCAATATCTCCATTAATTTGCTTTTATTTAGATTACTTTGCCTTGGTTCCCTGGGACTTTGCTCCAGTTGCAAATAAATCAATTAAACCCCTTAGCACTCACCCCTCACATCCCCTCACACACCTTGGGCGGGATTCTCTGACCCCGCCAGGTCGGAAAATCGGCGGGGGCCGGCGTCAATCCCGCCCCCGCCGTGTCCTGAATTTTCCACCACCAGAGATTGGGCGGGGGCGGGAATAGCGCCGTGTCGGTTGGCGGGCACCCCCGGTGATTCTCCGGCCCGCGATGGGCCGACGTCCCACCACTGTCAAGCCTCTCCCGGCGGCGGGTATCAAAATGCCTACCTGACCGGCAGGACTGGCGGGCGGGCTCCGGGGTCCTGGCGGGGCGATCTGACCTCGGCGGGTGCCCCCACGGTGGCCTGGCCCACTTCACCATGGCGGAGGCGGAAGTGACCCCCTCCCCTGCGCATGCACAGGGATGACGTCAGCAGCCGCTCACGCTCCGGCGCATGCACGGATTTACGCCAGCCGGCGAAGTCCTTTCGGCCCCGGCTGGCGTGGCGCCAAAGGCCATCCACGCCAGCCGGCGGAGCACCAACCCAGCACCCTGTGTCCTTACACCCTCCATGTCAACTCATCCAGTATCCATCATGGGCAGACCTCAGGAGCCATGCTGAGATGAAATTAAATAGAATTCTCAGTGTCTATTACAGGCCTCATTACATTTTAAAAACATGCTAATTGATAAAGTGCATGTACATCTCTTTAAAAATAAATTTGTATTCATACCTCTACATCAAAGGCAAATAATCCCTTAACCTCTTGGTGCTGTCAAACTGTAAACTTGTATACTCTCCATTGTGATAATTGTGGGGAATCAATCAAGCCATATTAATACTATAATGATAGACCTCAGGTTTATATCAACAAACAGCTATGGAAATTTCAAGCACCAATTCTTTTCAGCCCTTGGACACAGCAGGCTGCTCTTCTTTCAAAATATGAAGAGCATGTGATTTAAATAACTTGACAGTTTCACAAGCCTTATCCATCCATTATGCACATCCATGCCTATGCTTGAAAATTGGAAGTCCCGCATGGTAGGATACTGACAGTGCTCCAGGAAAAAGGTGGGGCTGTTTGAACTCAGCACTGAGTTCAAATACTTTGCTGGGTTTGGGTTCTCCCCCCCCCCCCCCCATGTGTGAATTACATCCCAACACTCTTGTTTCTGTAAGCTAATCAATCCTCTATCCATGTTAATATGTTAGCCCACCACAAGCTCTTATCTTGTTTAGTAACCTTTTACATGACACCTTATTGAATGCCTTTTGGAAATACAGTTGCAGCAAATCAACTAGATGCCCTTTATCGACCCTGCTTATCCACCCTCAAAGAACGCTTAATAAATTTGTCAAATTCCATTTCGCTTTCACAAAACCATGTTTATTTTGCTGATTATATTATGACATTCTATATGTCCTGCTGGGCATTCCTTAACAATGAAGCCCAGCATTTTCCCAATTACAAATGTTAGGCGAATTGGCTGACAGTTAGCATGCTTTCTCTCTCCCCTCCTTTCTTGAATAGGGGTGTTATATTTGTGGCTTCCTAATCCACTGACACCTTTCCAGAATCTAGAGAATGCAGAGACTATACAGCAAATTTTTTTTTTGAAAGACCCTAGAATTCAGGTCATTGGGCCCAGGGGACTTGTCAATCTTTAGTCCCATTAGTTTTCCAAATACCTTTTGTCCAGTGATTGTGATTGTTTTACCTCCCACCTTTTTTCCTCTAATTTTCAACTAATCTTGGGATTATTTTTGTGTTTTCCACAGTCAAGAGTGGTACAAAATACCTGTTTTACACTTCTGCCATTTCCCTGTTCTCCAGTCTCGCCCTCTAAGGGAGCAATGCTCACTTTAGTTACTCTTTTCCATTTTATATACTTGTGGAAATCTTTACCGACTTTTTATATTTCTAGCTTGCCTTCTCTCATACTCTAATTCCTCCCTCATTATTCTTTTAGTCATTTTTTGCTGGTTTCTAAAGTCTATACAATCTTCTGTCCTAATCTTCACAGTGTTGAACTTGTTTTTTTTCAATTTGCTACGAACCTTAACTTCCTTGGCCACCGAATGATCTTGCATTAATTGCCATTTGAAGACGAGATTTTCTAACACACCGTGCATATGAATGTACAATTTTCAACTTCTACCACCTGTTATTTGAAGAAGTGCTTCCTACTTTCACTCCTGGAAGTTTCTTGCTTTAATTTTTAGATGATGCCCCTACCGCCGCTTCTAAACTTTTGGGGGGGGGGGGGGGCGGGGGTGCGGTTTAACAGCCCTAGTTTGTGTAAACCTGCTTCATAATCTGACTCTTGGAGTCAGGTATCATTCTGATGAAAGTATGCTACACTCCCTCCAAGGCCAATCTATATTTCCTAAGGGTTGGTGCCAGAACTGCTTACAGTAATTCCAGATGTGGTCTAATTAGGGCTTTGCATAGCTGAAGATAAGTATAGTAAAGTGGCACAATGGACCAAATGGTTTTCTTCTGTGCTGTAAGATTATATTCTGTATGTTGGAATTTTATACATTTGTGCATGTGTGTACAGAAAACAGCTGGCTGTGAATTAGTTCCTCCATATATCGCTCACTAGCTGAATAAATAATTTTGTGGTAGAGGATCCTCTTATTAATGGGTTTCAATGTCCATTGTCCCATGCAAGTTAATTCAGGTTCCAGTTACATTATTGATATCAGGGGCTGGTACTTATCTGTGCGTTGCAGCAATGAACCAGCTCCTGTACTGCACAATATGCAATGCCAATAGCTTCCAAGTACCACTTAAATATCATATTGTAGCTGGTGTGAAATCCAAGCAGCATGAAAGTACTTTATTGTCTTTAGTGCAATCTGTATGCTCGTGTTAACAAGAGTAGTGATTAAAGAATCGAAGGTAACTGAGGAATTGATTGAGAGCTCCTCCTTGCTTGTTTTGTGTATGTTGGCCACGAGCGTCTACACTTACTGTTGTACTTCAATTATAATTGCTTAAGTCAAAATATCAG
Organism: Scyliorhinus canicula; assembly: GCF_902713615.1. NCBI lineage: Eukaryota > Metazoa > Chordata > Chondrichthyes > Carcharhiniformes > Scyliorhinidae > Scyliorhinus > Scyliorhinus canicula. The sequence goes on from NC_052151.1 coordinate 190,203,404, forward strand.
GCAAGAGATTTTAGTTTTGTCAGGGGTCACACCAGCCAACGGGTGACTATGTTTAGTAGAATTTTTTTTTTTCTGAAAATCAATATTTTTTAATCATTGAATCCTGAGCAACAAAAGTCAACAACCATATTGTTTAGATACAGGAGGACTGCTTTAATGAATGCTGCTATCAGATGAGGAGTTATTCTAACTGGGCACACAAATTGAGAGATTGCAGTTTGGGGAGGGGGAGTACAACGCCTCTCTAATTTTCAATACAGTGTGGCCGATGGATGATGAATCCCATCCTCCTGGAATGCACAAAATTGGCATTAAGGTGGCGACTTCTGAAACTTGAGGGGCAAAATTCTCCGACCCCCACGACGGGTGGGAGAATAGCGGGAGGGCCTTCCCGACATTTTTGCCGCCCTCCCGCTATTCTCCCCCCCCCCCCCCCGCCGAAGTCCCGACCCGAATCGCTGCCGCCGTTTTTTACGGCCGGCAGCGATTCTCAGCTGTTAGATGGGCCGAAGTCCCAGCCCTTTACGCCGTTTTCACGAACGGCAAACACACCTGGTCTTGCCGTCCGTGAAAACGGCGTCACAAACTCGCTATTAATAACCATGGCACCGATTGGCACGGCAGTACCACGGCCGTGCCAAGGGTGCCATGGGCCCGCGATCGGTGCCCACCGATCGCGGGCAGCGGGCCCGATGCCCGCGCACTACTTGTCCTTCCGCCGCCCCGCAGTATCCATTCGCGGGGCGGCTGAGGGGCAACCCGGCCCGCGCATGCGCGGGTTTCGCGCAAAAACGCGATGACGTCACCCGCGCATGCGCGGGTTGGAGTCTTCCAAACTGCGCATGCGCGGCTGACGTCATATGACGCGTCAGCCGGCGCTAACTCCGGCAAGCAGGCTTAACGATTTTCGTTAAGCCCGTCTTGCCGGAGCCTACGGCGTCGGGCTGCTAGCCCCGACCGGGGACCAGAATCGGTCCCCGGTCGGGAAGGGGCGCGCTGCCGTAAAACCCGCCCGGGTTTTACGCCAGCTTTACGATTTCTCCCGTTTTGGGAGAATCTCGCCCGAGGTTTCCGCTCTCAGAATGGCTGTGGGATTTTGTTTTTCCTTTGCTTCTAAACCTATCTTCCCGGCTTATTTTTCCAGGGTCTTCGTGGATTGGATGGTGATGCTGGTGGGATTGGTCCAATTGGTTCATCTGTAAGTATCTGCGTTTTCCCTTTCCTATTGACCCAGAGAGGGGTGAGAATGTGAGACTCGCTACCGTAGGGAGTTGTTGAGGCAGAGAGGGTAGATGCATTTAAGGGGATACTACATAAGTGCATGAGAAGGCAAGAAATAGAAGATTGGGCAGCACGGTGGCACAGTGGTTAAGCACTGCGGCCTCATGGCGCCGAGGTCCCAGGTTTGATCCCGGCTCTGGGTCACTGCTGTGTGGAGTTTGCACATTCTCCCCGTATTGAAATGAAAAATGAAATGAAAATAGCTTATTGTCACAAGTAGGCTTCAAATGGTTACTGTCAAAAGTCCCTAGTCGCCACATTCCAGGGCCTGTTCGGGCAGGCTGGTACGGTGTTTGCGTGGGTTTCACCCCCAAAACCCAAAGATGTGCAAGCTAGGTGGATTGGCAGCACTAAATTGCCCCTTAATTGGAATAACAATGAATTGGGTACTCTAAATTAAAAAAAAAGAAATAAGATGAAATAGGACGTGCGGTGTCTCGGACAGAACGCAAATTCGACAATAGAGCAGTTAGACTGAATGACCCATTTCTGTGCTATCTGTTCCAGATGATTCTATGGTATGATGTTATTCTAGTTATGATGGTTGCAGTTTTTTTCATTGTTGCTGTGTTCAGCTCCCGATATTTTCATTTCTGACAGTGAAATATTCTGGGAGTTTGCGGCTATATTAAAGAGAATCACGTTCACGTGTTTTGGTCCTGTCAAAAGGTAGAGGATTACTGGAAGGAGGTTTTTAGCGTAATTTCCAAGGTGGTGCACGTGAAACTGGATCCGGGCCCCCGGGAGGCCATATTTGGGGTGTCGGACCAGCCAGGGTTGGAAATGGGTGCGGAGGCAGATATCGTAGCCTTCACCTCATTGATCGCCCGAAGGCGGATCCTGCTGGGATGGAGAGCAGCCTCTCCACCCTGTGCCCTGGCGTGGCGGGGGGGACCTGTTGGAATACTTGACTCTTGAAAAGGTTAAGTATGAACTGAGGGGAAGGATGGAGAGGTTCTATCATTCATGGGCATTATTCATTATGCACTTTCAAGAACTGGATAACATTGAACATTAGTTGGGGCTGTCGGGTGGGAGGGTTGGGGGGAGGGGGGCTGAGTCTGTTAATGGTGACTATGGGTAATCCCTAATTCCTTTTTATCATTTGTTTATGTGAACATGCGGGCTAATGTTTGGGGTTTGGTGGGAGGATGGGATTGTTTTTATTGATATGGGGATTGACATATCTGTTGCTGATTATTGTTTATTGTTGGTGGGTGTAAATTTGGGAGAAAATGTGAAAAAGGAGAATAAATAATATTTTAAAAAAACACTTTTTTTTGGCAGTGTTGGTTGAGAAAAGAATAATGATCAGGTCACTGCTCTTGTAAAATAGAATGTCTGAATCTCAGATTAATATTCCATCCCTCAGTACACGTCTTCAGTCCTGCGCTGAAGTGTTGGCCTAGAAGATGTGTGAAACCCTCTGGAGTCAGGCTTACAGCATGTGACTGGATCTCAGATAAACAGCAAAAACAGACCTTCAAAGAGCCTTCATTGTCTTACTGAATAAACGGTTGGTCTATGACAGGCCCAACTCATTCTTAATTTTCTGAAGGAAGGAAAGATGACAACATTAGATCTTAAATATTTCGGGACTCATTAAGTAAAGCAATGTTAATTGGTATAAGGGCGGCATGGTGGCACAGTGGTTAGCACTGGTGCCTCACAGCTCCAGGTCCCGGGTTGAATTCCGGCCTCGGGTGACGGTCTGTGTGGGTTTGTACGTTCTCCCTGTGTCTGCGTGGGTTTCCTCCGGGAGCTCCAGTTTCCTCCCACAGTCTAAAGATATGCAGGTTAGGTGGATTGGCCATGATAAATTGCCCCTTAGTATCCAAAAGGTTATGTGGGGTTATTGGGTTATGGGGATAGGGTGGAGGCGTGGGCCTAGCTAGGGTGCTCTTTCCAAGGGCCAGTGCAGACACGATGGGCCGAATGGCCTTCTTCTGCACTGTAAATTCTATGATTGTATGATGATCAATTCAAATTCAAAATTACATTGAAAGCAAAGGACATGTAGGACCTGGAATAAAATGATCAATATTGCTGCAATATAATTTTTGAAAAATGAACATCATACTAACTCAAAAATGTCAGACTGTTTTTAAAAAAAAGTCTTTCTACCTGCCATGCTCCTCTTTGGGAATTTCAAAGTTATCACAACAGTAACTTTGAAATGGTAAAAGTAAACATCATCTTCCAGTCATGGCTGGTGTATCAAGCAAATATTTATGCTAGGGTCATATTGTCAAAGTGAAAAAATTGAGATTGCATTCATTGAGTCATGTCATGCCTCCATTCTATTAAGGACCGTAATAAATTAGAACATAATCTTTGCAATTTTCAGTCATATATATCAGGGTTGCGTGACAGTACTGCATTTTGTTAAGGAAATGCAGCAAGGTTGTAATCCATGTGATTTCAATGTAATATTTTTTTGCAATGGGGTGTGTAATAATTCTTCATTCCTTTTCAGGGAGATGTGGGACCTCAAGGTCCTCTGGGTGAACCTGGCCCTCAAGGTGATTCTGTAAGTCACATAACATTATTCATTTCTTTTCTCAAGGGTCTGTGTGTGTTTTGTTTCCACAAAACAATTCTGCCGGTTCATTTTAGATCATCACTCGGTTGCTTAATGAATACCTACTAAGAAATAAAATAATAACTTGTTTTTGTATTGGCAATAGATTATGAGAAAAAGAATACACAGGGAGTTATTATGATCTGCAATATGCAGCCTGATAGGACAGAGCAGCATAGAGTCGAAAACAACTTTCGAAGGGGACTTGAAAGACAATTTGGGAAGCGAGAAAGTGAGCATGTTGGGCCATTTAGGTCATCAGGAACTGATTGGATAGGTCTGGAACAGGCACGATGACCACATGAGTCAATGTTATCTCATTCTAGAATACATAGATGTGAAATATCAATGCGTGCCTGAGCCTTGTACTTTTTATCTTTAGACCTATAATTTTTGTGTCTAATTTGTCTTGTGACTGGACTTTGTAATCCAGTTCATGAGCTTTGTGTCATGTGAATCCTTTACTGAAAATGTCAGGTCAGCGTGTCTCCCATTAATGGGAAATGCTAGAGCATCCACTGACTTCCACTCCACTGATATATACTCCAGCTATGTGGAACATCTCTGATTATCTTTCTGTATTTAACCTGCAGGGTCGACCTGGTCCCAGAGGAATTACAGGTTCTCCAGGATCCAAGGGAGAACCCGTGAGTGTTTCTCATCAGTTTCCTTAAAGCTGCTGTCCAATAAAAGATGAAGCTGTGATTCAACTGTGTTTGCCTTTGTGTCTGAATAGTCGGATTTGAAAATCAACTACTGTCTGTAAAAAAAAAAGTTGCAACTGTAATTTTAGAAAAAGAAAAATACTTGGGGAGGGTTTCTCTGTTCTGATATGTCGTGCCATCGGGATTCTCCGTTTTGCCGGCTGGTCAATGGGGTTTCCCATTGTGGGGCAGCCCCACGCCGTCGGGAAACCCCTAGGCTTCCAGAAAAACAGAGAATCTCGACGGCGGAGAGTTCAGCCCATAATCTGGAAATCCAAAATAAAAACAAGAAGATAATATGCAGAACAGGGACAATCTGCATCTGGAGAGAGAGCGACAAGTTAACAGTCGACCCCTTACCAAAATTGTCACGACCAAAAAGTAGCATGGTGGTGGGCAGCACGGTAGCATGGTGGTTAGCATAAATGCTTCACAGCTCCAGGGTCCCAGGTTCGATTCCCGGCTGGGTCACTATCTGTGCAGAGTCTGCACGTCCTCCCCGTGTGTGCGTGGGTTTCTTCCGGGTGCTCCGGTTTCCTCCCACAGTCCAAAGATGTGTGGGTTAGGTGGATTGGCCATGCTAAATTGCCCGTAGTGTCCTAAAAAAGTAAGGTTAGGGGGGGGGGGGGGTTGTTGGGTTACGGGTATAGGGTGGATACGTGGGTTTGAGTAGGGTGATCATGGCTCGGCACAACATCGAGGGCCGAAGGGCCTGTTCTGTGCTGTACTGTTCTATGTTCTATGTTAAATTATCTGTATTCTCTCCGAATAAGGTGTGATCTGCTGAGTGTTCCCTTTATCTTCTTGAGAACGTATAGGCTGTTACTCTTGCTCATCCACACAATTGATTGAGTTGTATTTCTTATCGCACTGTTTTGTGGTGTTTTATTAAAAAGTGAACACTGTGTTTCCTTTTCATTAAGTGCCTTGTGTTTTGATTCACTAGGGTTTACCAGGTGTTGATGGAAGGGATGGTATACCTGGAATGCCTGGCTCGAAGGTAACATAGAAACCTTTTGATCTCCTCTGGAAATGCTTTGCCTCACTAAGCGCATAGCTTTGTAGAAGATGGGTGCTGTGACTAACCTATTGGTTTACTTTCTTTCTAGGGTGAATCTGGCAAAGCGGGCGGTCCAGGTGAAGCAGGGCCTCGAGGTCTGCCTGTAGGTACAACTCTGATATCTTACCGTCATCTAACAAAGCTCTCATTTTCAAAGTAGATATAGTGGGGAATCATTCTTCTGCCTGAAGGACTGGATTTTTGACAACTCCTCTGCTTATTTCGCTCACTTTGGCTCCGCTCGTTACAGCTCACTCATAGCAAAACTACCCAGCATGCTTCATATTAGGCAGAGCAGTCAAACCCAAGCAGGAGGCAGATGGAAAATTAGAGGAGATGGTTAAAGAGGGAAGGAGTTGTGGAGGCTTAAAGGAGGACACAGCGGCATCATGCAGGCAGAGATAGAGCTGGAGTGTGGGGAGGAGAGATGGATGAAAACCTGTCACCAGTGGTAAAGTGAAGGAAAGGGAAAATAGACACTTGCTTAAAGGGTGTAGAGCTGGAGGAGGTTGCTGAGTTTTAGTGGGGCAAGGCAGAGATTTGTAGATGAAGGCGAGGATTTTACGCACTCGGATTGCAAGTCTGTGCAAGGGCCTGGGGGTTTTGGGGAAGGGATTTTGTGTGGGATAGGGGTGCGTTCTTGGGAGAACAACAAGAAAGAGGTTGGAAAGTTAAATTCTGTAGATGGCAAAGACATAAATCAGGATTGATTGATATTTATTGTCACATGTACCAAAGTACAGTGAAAAGCATTTTTCTATGGCCAACGGAATTTCGGGCTACACGATTAGCTTGGTCGATCTGGATACCAAATTGCGTGTTGTTGGACTTTGTGCGTGTAGGTATTCCAAACAGGTAACACGAGCAGCAGCTACATGCAGAGGGTGGGATTTTACGCTCTGACAGCAGGAATAGAGAATCCCGTCGCCAGTGAATGGTGCGCTGCGGAGAAACAAAGCTGGGGGAAATGGAGAATCCAGCTCCTGGTATTGAAAACTGTGCAGGGATCGAGGAAAGATAAGACAACTTGATCACCATCACACTGAATGTCAGTGGTGCCTCTCACGAGCGTGGGCTCGATGCCGCGGCTGGAATGAAAGACAACTCGAAGGGATTCAAAAAGAAGAATGATTGTCGCGCAGTTAGGTGGCAGTGATTTTGTGAAGAGCAGGCGGTTTGGACGGTCATTAGGAAGAACAGAGGGGTCAACGATTGGCTTTCTTAAGAACCATGTAATTATGGTAGCTTTGAAGGTGGGAGGGCCCACTGTCCAACAAGAGAGGGCTCTTGGCTAACATTGTGAGCATTGATCTGAGGAGCAAAATTTTGGTGTCAGAAACTGGCCAAAGTAACAGGGTTCATGCAGGAGAGAGGAGTTTGGAGAAGGTTGGGGCTGGAAGCATGAACGAAGCTCGAGAGGGCTGTGTGGCTGGAACTGGGGTAGAGAATGGGCTTGGATGGAACCATTGGAGGTAAGTCCCTGAAGAGATTCAGTTTTGTAGACCGTACAATCCCCAAACTTCTTGCAGAGGTATACAGATGTGAAGATCAAGTGGGGAGGGGGGTGAGTGACCTATAGGAATGAAGAGAGGGAGTTTGGGATTTCCTTGCCCTTCAGGTAGATCCAGGAGGTTTAAGAGGATTTGGTCAGTGGGGCTCTTAATCCATTCGCCTGGATGAATGTATCTCCAACAACATTCAAGAAGCACGACACCGTCCAGGACAAAGCAGCCCGCTTTCAACATTCACTCCCTCCACCACTGCGCACAGTGGCAGCCGTGTGTACCATCTGCAAGATACACTGCAGCAGCTCACCAAGGCTCCTTCAACAGCACCTTCCAATCCCGTGACCTCTACCACCTAGAAGAACATGGGCAGCAGCTGCATGAGAACACCACTGCCTCCAAGCCACCATCCTGACTTGGAAATATATTGCCGTTCCTTCACTGTCACCGGGTCAAAATCCTGCAACTCCCTTTCCAACAGCACAGTGGGTGGACCTACACCACATGGATTGGAGCAGTTCAAGGCGGCAGCTCGCCCTCTCAAGGGCAATTAGGGATGGGCAATAAATGTTGGCTTAGCCCGTGACACCCATTTCCCAGGGATGAGCTAAAAGTAAGCAATTGTTTCCTGACTTCACAAAATGACCTATTATATCTGAAGATGTACTGACGAGCAGTGGTCTCAAATGATGTGAAATCAGGTAAACCCTTCAAGCTGCTATTGGAGTTTGTCAAACTCCTAAGCAAAGTAGCAGAAAGGATCCAGTGGAAGTTGCATACTATGAGGCAAGGTAATGGGGGCATTAGCTTCTCTTTTGTGCTGGTGGTTGGGGGGGGGGGGGGGGAAAGGGTAAAAGTGATGGAAAAAAACCCTGGGAACAGGATAATGCTGCAGGATGCGGAATAAAACTGGAGACAACTTGAGCGAGGGAAATGCTGTTTATATGCATCTCCTTGAAAACAATCTGCCAGTGGATGAAATCACAATTATTTCAATAAGAATGTGCTTTAAATATTCCAGAAGATGAATTATTATACCACTGCTTGTGTCTTTATTCTGTTGAACCAAAATGCTGGCTCCGTTAATGCGTGTTAACATTGAATATTAAGATTTAAAAGAAAAAAGTAAAAACTTGCATTAATGTATTGCCTTTCACAATCCAAAAATGCTTTACAGCAAATAATGAACTTTTGAATGGGCACGGTTGAAATGTAGGAAATGGGCTGCAACTAATTTGTGCACAGGAAGATCCCACAAAGAGCAATGTGATACGGTCTGCATAATCTGTTCGTGTGATGTTGGTTAAAGGATAGATATTTGTCAGGAACAACTCCCCAAATCTTCTTCAAAACCAATGTGGGATCTTTTACATCAACTTGTGAGGGCAGACAGGGCTTCAGGACAGCGTTTCTGGCAATACGGAACTCCCTCAGCACTGCACAGGAACATCAAGCTACGTTATTGTGTTCAAGGCCTGGCGGGCAATTTGAAGCCTCAGCCTTCTGATTCAGAGATTAAAATGCTGCCAACTGAACTACAGCTGTGACACCACATGGTGTGAGGGTTGATTCTTCCATTGGTCACTCCTGGTGAGGAGCAATGCTCATGGCCAGACCTTATGGAGAAACCCTGGGTCTACAGCATCTGAATAGATGAAAGATCAGGGGCTTTGGGTCAGCTATTTCCCTCGAGCGGCATGGTAGCACAGTAGTTAGCACTGTTGCTTCACAGCGCAAGGGACCCGGGTTCGATTCCTAGCTTGGGTCACTGTCTGTGCGGAGTCTACATGTTCTCCCCGTGTCTGCGTGGGTTTCCTCCGGCTGCTCCAGTTTCCTCCCACAAGTCCCGAAAGACGTGCTTGTTAGGTGAATTGGACATTCTGAATTCTCCCTCTGTGTACCCGAACAGGCGCCGGAGCGTGGCGACTGGGGGCTTTTCACAGTAACTCCATTGCAGTGTTAATGTAAGCCTACTTGTGACACTAATAAAGATGATTGATTACCAGCCCTCCACGAGAATGGGACTCCTAGAGTACATAGAACAGTACAGCACAGAACAGGCCCTTTGGCCCTCGATGTTGTGCCGAGCAATGATCACCCTACTCAAACCCACGTATCCACCCTTTACCCGTAACCCAACAACACCCCATTAACCTTACTTTTTAGGACACTACGGGCAATTTAGCATGGCCAATCCACCTAACCCGCACATCTTTAGACTGTGGGAGGAAACCGGAACACCCGGAGGAAACCCACGCACACACGGGGAGGACGTGCAGACGCCGCACAGACAGTGACCCAGCCGGGAATCGAACCTGGGACCCTGGAGCTGTGAAGCATTCATGCTAACCACCATGCTACCGTGCTGCCCCAAACTCCTCACTGGGAATATCCCGTATCTCCACCCAGGATGGGGGAATCAGTCCGACAATAGGCTCAATTTCATCAAAGTACTTTAAATTGATACGTATTTTGACTCCCCGAGGAAGAAAAACTTTGATTTGTTAACACTCTCTTTATTTTCCAGGGTTTGCCTGGTTCTCCAGGACTCCAGGGTGCAACGGGAGCAAAGGTATGAATTGATTGTATTTCTGACTATCTTTGCTGTTGTTACGACCCACACTGTGTTAAATATTTAAAACACCGGTCCGTAGTGGTGTAGTTATTTTTTCTGGTATAATGTGAGGAATGAGGTACAAGCCAGTGGGGGGCAGTCCAGTCATTGTGTGAATATTTAACAAAGAATATTTATTAACTTAAAAGAAAGACAAAAGCACACACGACGAGAAGGTCTATAATACTCTATGACACACGAGTAGACTGATGACTACAACACACTTTTACGTGAAACTATCCCTTGGTTCCCAACTACCTACATTTACCTGAACTCTGAGACTCTCCTTTTCCCAAACAACATCCACTTTTAAGTAACTTTATGAGCTACACCCAGCGAATGATTACCACAACCAGGTTAAGGTGGGAAATAGTCATCAGGTTCAACGAAGGCAGAAAGTGGCTGGGCAGGATTCTCCGGCCACACCCACCCGGCGACCAAAGAATCCTTCCCGAGGTCGATGGACTTCTCCATTGTCCGTGTCTCGCTCGCTCGCTCGTGGGATTTTTGCGACAGGCCCACTGCTTCTTTTGAGAGACTACATCTGCAACCTGCTGCAGTTCTGCTGTTAGCTGTCTCTTTCTCTCTTTAGGATTCTATAAATATACTGGGCTGGAGTGCTGGTCCCCCCCAGCCACGTGTTTCTTGGCGGTGCGCCATTCGCTGGTGGTGGGATTCTCTTTTCCCGCCGCTTATCAATGGGATTTCTCATTGAAGCCGCCCCAAGCTGCCGGGAAACCCGAGAGCGGGGGTGTGCTGCCAGCGGGAAAAGAGAATCGCAATGACTGGAGGATTCCAGCCATTATTTCTTTCCCTTTGATATTCTTTTTGCAGGTACATGTCCATTTCCTTACCTCTCCACTTTGAAGTTACCACCTCCTATAGCCCTATTGTTTTTGCTAGTCACTGATAGGTGCATTTGCATATCATCATTTCTCCAGATGTCTGCATTTAATCAACTCCCTGGGCGGGATTCTCCCTTCTAGCAACTAAGTCCCCACACCCACCGGAAAATGGGCGAGAGTCACTTCGGACTTTTTCCTCGGAGGTCCGGTGTGCTTCTCTGCTTTCCAGGGGGCTAGCGGAGCCCCGGTGTGCATCCCGCTGCTCTGGCTGCCGGGGGGGCCCTGCTAGCCAAGCATGCGCACGGCGGTTCACCTCGGCACGGGCGCCGCCAACATGGCGGAGCTACACAGCGGGCCCGCCCAGCGGAAGGTAGGTCCCTCCCAGATCACGATGGCCTGCCAATTGGTGGGCCTCAATCACGGGCCTGGCCACCGCTGATATCTCCTGCCCCCCCACCAGGACCATCACCCCGGCCGCAGGTCCCAGCTCCCATTGGGTGGTACCACATGTAAACCACGCTGGCAGGAGGTTGAGTATATAGTAAGAAATAAGTTTTAAGGGTTAAAGAATTAATACATTTAAGTTTAAATTTGTTAGAGAAATGGCAAACTAGTTTAGTGAACTAATGGTTTCAGTTTCTCTGGGCTGCCAGTGTCTTCGATATTAAAGCATTTTAGGTTTTGAATCATTGCTATTTATTTTAATCAAATATTAACCCCCACAAAAAATACAATGCCGCTTTTCCCCAATACTTCAATATGATTGGCTGCTTACCCTGCTTGTTGGCATCACTGTTGAGATCCTCTTGACTTGGTGCCAGATGTTGGAAAAAGAGGAGTTCATGCCACAGATATTACTATATCCTTGCGGGCAGCCTTCTTCAAGGCTGGCACCATTGCTTTAGGCCCTGCTCCCAGAGGCGAAAAGCTAATGTTTGACCCATTGAACAGCTGGCTTCCCATCCTAATCCCCACTTAAACCAACAGTAAAATCCACATTTTTATTTTAGGTTTGAGCAAGGCAGGTTTGTTCCTGCTTTCATCACCAACTTGAGTTGAGTATATAGTAAGAAATAAGTTTTAAGGGTTAAAGAATTAATACAGGTAGAAATGATTGACTGTTGTGCATCGGTGTCATTCCTGATCAGCTCGATCATCACACAAGTATCTGGGATGTATAATATTGGGTCACAGATTAGATACCTCTGCATTTTCCTTGATTTACCCTTTGTACAAGGATGAAACTTTTCCGCCCCCTTCTTTAGCAGATGAAAGGAGTTGGGTAATGTCCATGTTTGTTCACATTGTGCATGGTCTGGGAAGGAGCTAATTGGCATCCAAATGGAACAAGTTAGTGCAATAGCAAATAGCAAAGGTCAGTTGAGCAAATGCACTTTTAAGTTTAAATTTGTTAGAGAAATGGCAAACTAGTTTAGTGAGCTAATGGTTTCGGTTTCTCTGGGCTGCCGGTGTCTTCAATATTAAGGCATTTTAGGTTTTGAATCATTGCTATTTACTCAATCATTTTTTAAATAAACAATTTATTTTCCTTCCCATTTCATCCTTGCTGTGTTTGTTTTTTGACAGGGTACTAGGGGTCCAGTTGGCTTGAATGGTACTGTGGGATCTCCTGGTAAAACTGTAAGTTGACCATGAACTTTTAATCTAATATTAACCCCCACAAAAAATACATTGAATTGGCCAATCGAAAATATTCTATTAACCATAAGAACAGCCTGGAGCCAAGAGTGACATGGAGTAGAAATGTCCAGCTACGAAGTTGATTGCACCTTAGTTGTATGTAAAAAGAATTCCTTTGAATTTTCTGTCAGTCTAATATCTGGACAAATTTATCACCTCCCTGTTGTTCATGATGCATTCTTTATTCATACAGCATCGAATGTTATTGAGTTCCAATCCCACCATGCCAGTTTCAGAATTTTAAATCGGCTCAACAAAATAGGGAAATAAAAATCTTCTACCTGGAAAAGCAGCTATGGAGCTGTCGGATTGTCCTAAAAAGCCAAATAGCTCAAAAATGGCCTTGCGTTGGCCGGGACTTTTCCGTTCTGTTTGGGCATGAATGGCGTTGGGGCGGAAAATCTCGCAAGAGGCCCAAATCACGTTTTACATTGGTGGGAGGTCTCGCCGCGATTGCTCTTGCGCCCTGGCCATCCCTGCCTGTGATGTAACAGAAATCCTGACATTCAATGTCGGGAACCTCATTATAATAAATTTGAATCTCATTATCTGGCCTCTACACCTGATCATCCCCCCTACGTTAGATTATCCATTCACGTCGGCATGAGGGCACACGGGTGGGAATTACATCTGCTCTTCCACAGCATTGACCTGGCGGCATACCTGCCGAAGGAGCCCAGGTGAGTGCGTCGCTCGTGGGATAGTGGGACATGCCTGGGAAGTACCTGGGCCCTGCTCCACGGGGCAGGGCTGGGAGATTTGGGGGTGTTACATTCTTTCTTATCATCCAAAGAAGTTGCTCGCAGGGTGGGCTCAATATGAGCGCACCCCATCAGCGTGACGCAGTGGAACTGGTTGCTTGCCTTTTTAAGAGATCTCCCGAACAATACGGCGGATGATACCACTTTTGGGGCCGGCAGATACAATGACGCTTTTCCCCAATACTTCAATATGAAGGGCTGCTTACCCTGCTTGCTGCCATCACTGTTGAGATCCTCTTGACTTGGTGCCAGATGTTGGGAAAAGAGTTCATGCCACAGATATTGCTATATCCTTGTGGGCAGCCTTCTTCAAGGTTGGCACCATTTCTTTAGGCCCTGCTCCCAGAGGCGAAAAGCTAATGTTTGACCCATTGAACAGCTGGCTTCCCATCCTAATCCCGACTTAAACCAACAGTAAAATCCACATTTTTATTTAGGTTTGAGCAAGGCATGTTTGTTCCTGCTTCCATCATCGGCTTCAGTCGCTGCCAGCTGAGTGCAAACCCAGAGCCAGAGTAAGTTCTTTCTGGATAAAACAAATATAAAGCCCCATGATTGTCCCTGTGTCATCAAAGAAAAGTGCCTCCCTTTATGAAGGAAACTAAACCGTGAAACAGAGGAAACTGATGAAATCAAGTATGGCCTACCTCCTCCAGCTCCTGAAGTACCCACCGGCCACAGAAAGCCTTCCCCTCACCAAAGGACACTATGTGCTTCTTCTCCAGGGCTACCTAGACATGGGTAAGACTGTAGGAGACAGGTAACCAGAGTAAACTACTCCATGAGCTTCTGGCTTGAGGTGAAATCATTGCTCATCTTTTCCCAATTGTTGTACAGTTTGATGCCTGTAGTTCCGATCACATTGTCCTTTTTTTTGCTGAAGGATTGCGATGGGTAGCCTACGCTGCCAGCAAAGCAGGTATCAAAACTCAACGTAGCAATGAAGAAGTTAAGAAAAACTTTAAAATCGTGTCGAGAGTAGCTGTGTCATGGGAGTGTCCCTTTAAGAAATGTTTTTGTCTTATCACATGTCTTCAGTGATGTCATTGTGTGGGTGAAGCTGGGCTGTGGCTCTGGGTTTTTACCTTCATTTTTGAGTTGGGAACTGGGCTGTGGCTCTGAGTTTTATTTTCGCTTTGAGTTTGAGCTGGTTTTGTTCTGCATAGCTTGAAAGAAGATTTTTTTTCTCCATCTGCATTTTTTAAAGCTGCGTCCAGACCGCTTGATAACTTGAAAAGAAATAATTGTTTTCTGGAAGAAATTCAAACCTGTTTTGGAAAGGACAGAAGAGCATCCATACCAGATGTTGAGTGCTGTGTGCTGGGCCATACCTTTGAAAAGGGGTTTTCTGGTTTATGGGATTGTGTTATTAAATTGGAACAGCTAAAGGGGGAAATTTATTAATGGTTCTACATCGAGTACTGTAGCTGTGTGGGGTATTTATGTTGGTGGTTGATAAAAATGATAAAAATGTTAACTAAATTTGTGGAATAAACTTTGTTTTTAATTAAAAGTGCTTAAGGCCTCTGTTGAATAACACCTGAAAGGCAGACCAAAATAAATAAACAGTTGTAGGTCAGGTGAACTCTGTGATATACTTTGGAGTTTTCTAAACCCTGACCCATAACAGCAGATTTAATGACATGATGTTGTAGTTAGGCATCAGATGCATGAATTATTAAAATGTTCTTTGTTGTACTAACTTATGGTTCAAAAAATGTGTTGTAAGTAAACTGTCCAACCACTTAAACCAGCAAAATGGTGAAATAAATACATAACTTAAAGGGTCACAAAATTTAAAGTGCCTTTTCTTCACTGACAGGGTGAACAGGGGCCAGTAGGAGATTTGGGTGAACCGGGTCTTGTAGGCCCTCCGGTGAGTAGCTCTCTATTTCACTGCCTTTATCTTGCAACCAATCCGCGGAAACTGTGGTTTGTTTTTGCAGTTGTAGTTAAATTTGACTTGACTGAGATATTCTTGTGTGCGATTGTTCAGGGGAAGTCTTCAAACAGCTTTGGCTGATTGCACTACTGGCCAAAATATTCTCTGCTGATTCTGAAGAACCCAACACTTGTGTTATTGGACGGCAGTAACACAATGGCCTGCAGCTTCCTCATTGTGACAATCTCTGGTGGATTACCACTCGCGGCAGGATTACCCTCGCTGTAATTCCAAAGCCTCTGTCTCGCCCAATCTTCCTCACTCAGCTGGGTGAGGCAGGAGCAGCAAAGTGCGCCCATGGCATGGAGCAACTGGGGAACAGAGTGGAAAGACATGTCCCCTTCTACGGCACCAGCTGCTGTAAAGGAAGTGTTTAAAGATACAATTTCAAAGATACGTGGGTCGGACAATGGGTGGGGGATGGGCGGAGAGGAGGGTGGGGGTTGTCCTGGAAGGAGGAGTGTGGTGGACCAGCAAAGGTGGGGAGTGGGACTGGGAAGTGTGGGAAGGTGGGGGGCCGGGGGGGGGGGGGGGGGGGGGGGGGGGGAGAGGAGAAGAGACCTGGAGACAGTGGGCACTTTCCATCAATAGCACCGAGGATTTGTGTTCCAGAGCTTGCCCCCCTCCCCCACCCAGCAATGTGGAAAATTGTCCAGGTATGTCCTGTCTGCAAAATTCAGGACTAATCCAAACCAGCCAATCATCACCCCATTAGTCTACTCTCAGTTATCAGTAACATGTTGGAAGGGATCATCAATAGCGCTATCAAGCAGCACTGACTCAGCAATGTCCTGCTCACTGATGCTCAGTTTGAGTTCCGATAGAACCACATAGCTCCTGACCTTTATTGTAGCTAACTGAACCCCAGAGGTGAGGTCAGAGGTACTGCCCTTGACACCAAAGCTGCATTTGATTGAGTATGGCATCAAGGAGCCCAAGAAAACCCCATACCTATCACAAAGGAAGATGGTTGTTGGAGAGAGAAGTCTCTGACCCAAGATATTACTGTAGGTGTTGCTCAGGTAGTGTCTTAGGCCCAGTGATCTTCAGCTGCTTCATCAATGCCCTTCCCTCCATCATGAGGTTAGAAGTGGGATGTTCACTGAGGATTGCACAATGTTCAGCACCATCTGCAACTCCTCAGATACTGAAGCAGTCCATGTCCAAATGCCGAAGACCTGGACGACATTCAGGCTTGGCTGGTATGAGGCAAGTAACATTCACGTCACACAAGTGCCAGGCAATGACCATCTCCAATTAATGAGAGTCTAACCGTCTCCCCTTGACATTCAATGGCATTACCATCGCTGAATTCCCTACTATTCTGGGGGTTACCGTTGACCAGAAGCTGAACTGGAGTAGTCATATAAATGCTGAGGTTACAAGAGCAGGTGAGAGACTGGGAATACTGAGATGACCTCTCACAAGGGCATCAGAAACATGGGAAAACCACCACCTGAAAGTTTCCCCCCAAGCCACACACCATCCTGACTTGGAAATATATCATCGTTACTTCACTGTCGTTGGGTCAAAATCTGTAAACTCCATCCATAACAGCACAGTGGGTGTACCTACACCACATGGACTGCAGCGGTTCAAGAAGGCAGCTCACCACCACCTGCACGAGGGCAATAATGGATGGGAAATAAAAATAGTGGCCCAGCAAAAGAAGCCCAGATCGTCATACCCTGGGCCCGACTGGAGCCTACGGAGTCGGGGATCTGGTTTTCCCAGAAGCCCTTGGAGAATACATGTTCCCCTGCTGAAAGGGGCGGAGCTTCCGAGGACTCGTGGTTCAGAACCGGACGTCACTCGGAGGAGTAGCTTTAACTAAAGGCTCTGTAAAAAAAAAAAAAATTCAATAAACCTTCTGTTTATCTTGCAACCCGATGTGGACTCCTTCCTTTGGTGGTGGTTATAGTTCTGGCGATGAGGAAAACTAACGGTCCCCTGTTGATGCTGGGGGCCTTCTTCCTGGACCACCTCCTGGGCCTCCCGTTCCAGGACAGGACCCATGGTCCTTTAGGATGCTTTTGTTCAGCCGGTAGGATGCGTTCGACGCTGGAGTTGACGGAAGGACCTGTTATGCAGAGCACAGGCGCTACCATTTTCACGGCAACGACAGATGATGAGCGCCGGATGGTGATATTACTGATGGCGTTTGGGGGGGGGGGGGGGTGATCCGCGACTTCACGTATCTGGACACCCACACTTTGAAAGCTGGTGGGAATCATTGGCCGGCATTTCAGCCCCGCTCCCTCCCTCATCGTCCAACAGTACCATCTGAATACAGCAGAGGACACCCCGGGTGAGTCATTGACGGACTTCATGACCTGCTTATGCCGCCTTGCTGAGTTTTATGCATTTGGGGCCTCCCTAACGGGATTGCCTCATTTGGGGCATCGGCGATACTGAGACCCAGTGGCGGCTCCTGTGCGGGGCCCACTTTGAAGCTTCAGCAGGCGCTGCAGATTGTCCTGTCCCAGGAGAGCACGGAACGTGGCATTCAGGAGATCCAGGATATGGAGGTTAATGTCCTGGGAAGCGGAGTATGTGCGGCAGTCGTGCTGGTCACGGCACCGCCCTCCACAGCCAGAACATTTTGTTGGTCCGCCTGTGGGCGACGTGCCCCATGTGTGACATGCAGCGGCCAGTGTCGGGGACAGCAGGGAGCCCCGTGGTTCCATCACCCCTGTCGGTGTTGGCAGCAGCCCAGAGGTTGGGCTCACCACTTGGGTACTCCAGGTGAAAAAGAGGCTGTGGTGCTGCACCACTGCTTAGCAGCGCCCTACGTAACCCCCGTCTGCATCCCCATGTAGGTAAATGGACACTGGCTGCACATGGAGCTAGACACTGGGGCATGAGTGTCGGTAATAGGCCAGAGTACCTTTGACCACATCCAGCACGGTGTGCGGATGTTGATATTGCAGCCCCTCCCCCCCCCCCTCGGCTTGTCTGGCTTTGTTTACGAGGGAGCAGTTGCAGATTGCAGATCCTAGGGATGGTGCGTGCCCCCGTTGTCTATGGTCATCAGGCGGGCGAGCTCCCCCTGTTTGTGGTTTGGGGTGATGGCCCTAGCCCCTTGGGTTGTGATTGGCTGCACCACCTTCATTTACACTGACACCGTATTGTGAACGTTGGGTCTGGTGGACTGGCTGAGGTGCTCAGTGAAATTCCCTGAAGTTTTTCAGCCTGGCTTGGGGCCCATGGCCAAGGACCATGTCGATTTGGAGGCTCAACCTCGATTTTTAAGGCACTGCCCATGACCTATGCATTGGTGAACAGGGTAAATGGGGAGATCGACCGCTTAGAGAACCTGGGCATCATTTGGCCGGTGCGTTTTTCTGATTGGGCGGCACCGGTGGTTCCTGTTTTGAAACCAGACCGGACCGTATTGCTCTGCGGCGGCTATAAACTTACAATTAATATGGCCTTATAGTTGGACCGATTCCCCAGGCCACATCCAGGACCTCCATACCAAGCTGGCGGGAGGCTGTATATTCACCAAGCTTGATGTGCACAATGCCTACCTGCAGCTGCCGCTGGATCGGTCCCCAGATAAATACTTTACCATCAACACACTGCGCGGCCTCTATGAATATACATGGTTGTGTTTTCGGGTTTTGTCAGCTTTTCCAACGTGTTATGGAAGGTATTTTGCACAGACTACCGAGGGTTGCGGTATACCTGGGTGATGTCATGGTCACGGTCGCAGCGAACCAGGAACATTTACGGAATCTGGAGGCCATGCTTCGATGGGTTTCGGAGATGGCATCCTCCTGTGGCGGAAGTGTGTCTTTCACGCTAGGAGGCGGTCTACCTGAGCTACTGCGTGGACCATGCCGGGTTGCACCCAATGGAGGACAAGGTGTGCACCATACAGCTTGTCCAGCACTGACTAACGTAACAGGGCTCCGCTCCTTCGTCAGTCTGCTTCGTCCCGAACTTGGCAACGGTGCTAGCTCTTCTGCACCACCTGCTGGAGGAACATCAGGACTGGCTCTGGGGAGCTGACCAGGAGGTGGCTTCCCATCGTGTCAAACAATAGCTGACCTCGATGGGCACGTTGACCCACTATGATGGGGTAAGCCCCTAGTCATCACTTGCGCTGTGTTGCCCTAAGGGATCGGGGCCATCCTGACCCATCGGATGCTGGGCGGGAGACCGATCACCTTCCCATCAAGGATGCTGACTGCCGCCCAGCCCAAGTATGCACAGATAGAGAAGGAAGGTTTGGTGGTGGTCTTTGGAGTTAAGCATTTCCAAAAATATGTCTCTTGTTGTTATCTTACTCTGGTTACGGATCGCAAACCCCTCTTGATTCTTTTTCGTGAGGATAAGGTGATTCTGCCCATATCATCGGCATGCACCCAGCAGTAGCTCTGCTGCTTACCGTTTATGAATATTCTCTAAGGCATCGGCTGGGGACTCGATGCCTGCTGATGGGCTGAGCCAGCTGCCCCTGCCGGCCATGGCCTCGCCTCCCCTCTGGTGGATGGGATAGTGGCTGTGTTGAATTTTATGGATTCCCTGCTGGTTACTGCATCTCGCATCCACGACTGGACCCGGACAGAATCTCGTCTTCCAAGATGGTCAGCATCACCAATTACCTGTGTGCATTTTCTACCCAGATGTCACAGCTAAGTATCGAAGACGGGGTTTTTCTGTGGGGGACATGTGTCATGTTCCTGACTAGGGGTCAGGCACTTGTGTTATGGGACCTACACACCGGGCACCCAAGAGTGACCAGGATGAAGATGCTGCGAGGAGCTATGTGTGGTGCGCGAATCCTGCCCTGACGCCGGCTGCCGTATTCTCCGGCGGCGTTTTTTAGGCGGGGCGTGACTCGCCAGGCCGATCGGGGGCCGGTGTTAGCGGCCTCCCCGGCGATTCTCCGAGCCCTGATGGGCCGAGCAGCCGTCCGTTTTTGGCCAGTCCCGCTGGCGTGGGTTATGCATTGTCCCACACAGCAGAACCTGGCAGGAAAATCGGCGTGGGCGGCCCTCAGGGGGGTGCGGGCGGGGGGGGGGAGACCCATCGTGGCCTGGCCCGTGATCGGTGCCCACCGATCGGAGGGCAGGACTGTTCCGTGGGGTCATTTCTTCCTTCAGCTCTGCCGTGGCTGGCGCGGAGAAGAGAATGCCCCGCCCATGTGTCAAAATACCACAGCCGGTCTGTGCATGCACGGAATCACGGCGGCGGTTCCGCGCCTGCGTGAGGTCATGACGGTCGTTCCGCGCATGCGCAAACAAGTGCAGTCCCTTTGCGCCGGCTGGAGTGGCGACAATGACTCCGGTGTCCACCTAGCCCCCGAGACAAGTGAGAATTCCTCACCGTGGCGGCCCGTTGACGCCGGAGTCGTTGGCGTCGGTTTTCCCGCCGGCGTGAGGACTTAGTCGCGGAAAGGAAAATCCCGGCCATGGTATCCGGCATGTAAGAATAGTTCCCTATCATCCAGCCTCCAACAGGTTGACAGAGCGGGCCAACCAGACCTTCAAGCAGAGCCTCCGCAAACACCAGACGGGATGCTTGGACATGCGTTTGGCCCGATCCCTGTTCCAGTGCCAGACCACACTGTGATCGGGGTGATTCCAGCAGAACTGCTGATGGGTTGATGCCTCTGCACTCGTTTAGGGTCGTTACTCCCGGACATTGGGGTGAAGGTGCGATTTGCCAAGATCAGCAGGTGTGCGCCCCTTCCCCACGTCATCTGACCCATCATTTTGCCGCAGGAGACATAATTTTCATCCGTTGGCTATCTGACACTGTGCTGCAGCAGACTGGTCCGGTGTCCTATTTGTTCAAGTAAGGGCCCAGCAGTTGCGACGGCATTTAGACCATCTGCGGGCCCATCGACCGCTTGTGTGTCCGCAAGTCCCGTTCCTGAGGATCCAGGACCATGGTTCAGGGGGCCAGTGATGCCGTCGTCCACCTGCCCCTGGATCTCCCTCTGGCAGTGTCCTCTTTGGATTCTGAGATGGTGTCCGAATGCCTTGGGGCGTCTGGTGGGGGGTCCCGGAGGTACCGGCTCGACCCACCACTGCACTGCCACGGTGTTCCAATCGTAAGGGACATTCTCCGGCATGGTACACTGACTGAAGCCTACAGAGTTAGGGATCTGGTTTTCCCAGAAGCCCTCGGAGAATATGGGCAGTCAAGGACAGTAGTGGGAACGTGTGCATGGAGTCTGAAGATATAGGGAGAGGCCCGAAATGAATACTTTTCTTCAGTGTTCACAAAGGAGAGGGGCCATGTTGTTGAGGAGGATAGTGCGATACAGGCTGGTAGGCTGGAGGAGATAGATATTCGGAAGGAAGATGTGTTAGAAATTTTGAGAAGCCTGAGAATAGATAAGTCCCCTGGGCCTGATGGAATATATCCTAGGATTCTTTGGGAGGTGAGTGATTAGATTGCAGAGCCTTTGGCTTTGATCTTTATGTCCTCACTGTCTACAGGAATAGTGCCAGAAGACTGGAGAGAGGTGAATGTTATCCCCTTGTTCAAGAAAGGGAATAGGTATAACCTTGGGAATTATAGGCCGAATAGTCTCACTTCGGTCATTGGTAAATTATTGGAAAGGGTCCTGAGGGATAGGATTCATGATCATTTGGAAAGATACAGCTTAATCCAGGATAGTCAGCACGGATTTGTGAGGGGTAAGTCTTGCCTCACAAGTTTGATTGTATTCTTTGAGGAAGTAACTAAGTACATAGATGAAGGCAGAGCAGTTGATGTCGTTCGTATACATGGATTTTAGTAAGATGTTTGATAAGGTGCCCCATAGTCGGCTCATGCAGAAAGTAAGGAGCCATGGCATAGAGGGAAATTTGGCCGATTGGATCAATAACTGGCTATCACATAGAAGGTGGTGGGAGATGGGAAATTTTCACCCTGGAGCCCACTCACCAGCGGTGTACCACAGGGATCAGTGCTGGGTCCTCTGCTATTTGTGATTTTTATCAATGACTTGGATGATGGAGTTGAAGGTTGGGTTGGTGATGACACCAAGATTGGTGGAGTAGTGGATAATGTGGAGGGCTGTTGTAGGCTGCAAATAAACATTGATAGGATGCAGAGCTGGGCTGAAAAGTGTCAGATGGAGTTTAACCCTGATAAGTGTGAGGTGATTCATTTTGGTCGGTCAAATTTGAATGCGGATTACAGGGTTAACGGCAGGGTTCTGAAGAATGTGGAGGAGCAGAGAGATCTCGGAGTTCATGTCCATAGATCACTGAAAGTTGCCACCCGTGAAGAGCCGTGAAGAAAGCCTATAGTGTGTTAGCATTTATTAACAGGGGGATTGAGTTTAAGAGCCGTAAGGTTATGCTGCAACTGTACAGGACCTTGGTTAGACCACATTTGGAGTATTGTGTGCAGTTCTGGTCACCTCATTATAGGAAGGATGTAGAAGCATTGGAAAGGGTGCAAAGGAGATTTACCAGGATGCTGCCTGGATTGGTGGGTGGGTCTTATGAGGAAAGGTTGAAGGAGCCAGGGCTTTTCTCATTGGAGCGAAGGAGGATGAGAGATGACTTAATTGAGGTGTATAAGATGATGAGAGGGATAGATAGAGTGGAATTTCAGCGACTTTTTCCTCAGGTGGTTGTAGCTGTTACAAGGGGGCGTAACTATAAGGTTGATGGTGGAAGATATAGAAGGGACGTCAGAGGTAGGTTCTCTACTCAGAGTGGTTGGGGCGTGGAACGCACTCCCAGCTATGGTCGTGGAGTCGGACACTTTAGGCACTTTCAAGCACTTATTGGATAGGCACATGGAGTGCACTAGAATGATTGGGAGTAGGTTGATTTGATCTTAGTTTCAGACTAGTTTGGCACAACATCGTGGGCCGAAGGGCCTGTACTATGCTGTTCTATGTTCTATAATATGCGCTCCCACGCTGATAAGGTTGGAGCATCCCGTATAAAGTCAGCCGGCTCAGAACCGGCCGGCATTCACTCGGAGGAGTAGCTTTGACTAAAGGCTCTTTAAGAAATCATCAATAAGCCTTCTGTTTATCCTGCAACCCGATGTGGACTTGTTCCTTTGGGGTTGGTTACAATACAGATCCCATGAAAAAATGGAGAAAAGATTTAGGGGCAATTTGTACAAAAGTACAGGAGTTAAACTAACGCTTTATAAAACGCTGATTTAACCCCAGCTAGAGTACTGTGATGAATTCTGTGTTACCACATTTTGGAAGGAGGGTGTAGAAGTGGTTTATTAGAATAGCCAGGATATAAAATTTTAGATCAAAACAAATTACTGCGGATGCTGGAACCTGAGACAAAAAAACTGGACAATCTCAGCAGGTCTTACAGCACCTGTGGGAGAGGAGCTAACGTTTCCAGTCTGGATGACTCTTTGTCAAATTTTAGCTATGTGTGCCATAATATCCACTTATTTATATCATGAGATGCAGACAGGCAGCGGTTGACACAGGATAACCAATGAACACACACGACACAGAACAACCAATCACCAGACAGGACACCACTACTATAAAGCCCACTGGGTATTAAGGCTCTCTCTCTCTCGCAGGACACGGCCAGGGAGATAGTCGCAGTGCACAGGCCAGTGAACATCATCACCATGTGGTAGAGAGCTAGTCTGGTCAAGCCAGTAGGAGGGTATCAGTTAGGTTAATAGAGTGTCAATCCACAGCAGGTTATGTACAGCAATCAACAGATTCAATAAAACAGTGTTGGACCATCTCCTGTGTCGGAAGCCTGTTTCTAGTTTCACTGCATCCAGTTGCAGTCGATGTTAGACCAACTCAGAGAACACATCATGGTACCAGAGAGCTATTAACTCTAACAAACCTACCTCAAGTGAATCTGCAATGACCAGCACGCAGCCATCCAGCGGCATGGAAAAGATCCAACCTCCTCCGCAACTTCGGATCTCCGGCAACCTCGGTGCCAACTGGAAAGTCTTCAAACAGAAATTCCTCCTGTATATCTCCCACCGACCCACTGCCCTCCCACTGAGGGCAGCACGGTAGCATAGTGGTTAGCACAATCGCTTCACAGCTCCAGGGTCCCAGGTTCGATTCCGGCTTGGGTCACTGTCTGTGCGGAGTCTGCACGTCCTCCCCCTGTGTGCGTGGGTTTCCTCCGGGTGCTCCGGTTTCCTCCCACAGTCCAAAGATGTGCGGGTTAGCTGGATTGGCCA
Organism: Scyliorhinus canicula; assembly: GCF_902713615.1. Taxonomy (NCBI): domain Eukaryota; kingdom Metazoa; phylum Chordata; class Chondrichthyes; order Carcharhiniformes; family Scyliorhinidae; genus Scyliorhinus; species Scyliorhinus canicula. Next base: position 190,227,569 of record NC_052151.1, read on the forward strand.
TGATAAATTGCCCTTAGTGTCCAAAATTGCCCTTAGTGTTGGGTGGGGTTACTGGGTTATGGGGATAGGGTGGAGTTGTTGACCTTGGGTAGGGTGCTCTTTCCAAGAGCCGGTGCAGACTCGATGGGCTGAATGGCCTCCTTCTGCACTGTAAATTCTATGAAAATATGAAATATCGAGGCCTCCGACCTCGAGGCAGCATCGGATGCCAGGAAGATCGCGCTGTTCCTGTCGACTGCAGGGGACTATGCCTTCCACATCTATAACTCGCTCACGTTTGCCGATGGCGAAGACAAGGCGAAGTTCAAGACGGTTCTGCTGAAATTCGACAGCCACTGCGACATTGAGGTGAATGAGAGCTTTGAACGGTACATCTTCCAACAGAGGCTTCAGGGTAAGGATGAATCTTTTCAGTCCTTCTTGACCCATCTCCGCATCCTAGCGCAGTCATGTAATTATGTCTCGATGGCTGATTCCATGATCCGGGATCAGATCGTTTTCGGGGTCCAGTCCGACTCCCTGTGGGAGCAGCTCCTCAAATTCAAACAGTTGACCATCTCCGTCACCATCGAAATGTGTGTTGTCCATGAGCATGCCAGGAATCGTTATTCCTGCATCAGGGCGGCAGAAAATGCTAATCTAACCTCCCACTAGGCAGAAGGGGCACAGGCCATCGCAAAAATGCAAGGCCTGAGCATCGAGGAGAGTGGCCATTTTGCGCGCTTTTCCTTATGCATGCGGTCCACAACTGGGTGGACGACGAGGCCGAAGACCCTGATGCACATGTGCGAACATCGGCCAACCGAACTGCGCATGCGCGATGGCACACAGAACGTGCTGACGTCAACGTCATGACGTGGCCAAATTGTGGCTCCGCCCATTTAAAGTGGCAATGTCCAGCCAAAGGAAGGAGATGGCTACAGTGTGGAAAGCCTGGTCATTACGCGGCCTTATGCAGGTCCGCTCCACTGACCAACAGCCAGCGATCCCAGCTGCAGCGCAGACATGTCCGCTGCGTACAACAAGGCATGCAGACCCCGATGCTGCCACAGCTGCCAGTGGATCATGTCAGCTAGGTGTATGTCACAAAGCAATCAAAGCGACGATACGATTCGAGATTGTGGGGAGGGGGGCAGGGAAGGGGGGGGTTCCTGCACCGGGGGGGGTCTCCGATGGGGTCTGGCCCACGATCGGTGCCCACCGCCCCGCAAGATCCATCCGTCATCTTCTTGTGGGGCGGACTCGGGGAGGATGGCAACCGCGCATACGCGGGCGATGTCATTTACGTGGCGCTGCTTTTTACGTGGCGCCAAGGCCCAGCACGCGTAAATGACGCAACGCCACTCCTAGCCCCCCGGGGGCAGGAGAATAGGGGCCTGGGAGTGGGTTCCGACGCCGGAGTGAAAAACTCCGGTGTTCACTCCGGCGTCGACACTTAGACTGTCGTTGGGAGAATTGAGCCCCTGAATCGCAACATCATGCGCGAGCACTACCCGATCCCAAAGCGTGAAGGGTTAACCTGTGAGATGGCTCATGGCAAATTCTTCACCAAGCTGGACGGCTCCCGTGGATTCTGGCAGGTACAGCTGGACAAGTCCAGTCGGAAGCTGTGCACGTTTGACACTCCGTTCGGCAGGTATTGCTACAACCCCATGTCTTTTGGTATCAGATCAGCTTCCGAAGTATTTCATCGCATAATGGAGCAAATGATGGAGGGCATCGAGGGGGTGTGAGTCTATGTGGACGACGTGATCATCTGGTCCACGACACCCGAGGATCACATCGCTCGCCTCAAACAAGTTTTCCAGCGGATTAAGAAAACGGCCTCCAGCTCAACAGGGCCAAATGTTCATTTGGGAGGTCCGCTATCAAGTTTCTGGGTGACCACATTTCACAGCAGGGTGTGCAACCTGACGCTGACAAGGTGCTGGCAATCAATGCCATGAAGTCCCCAGAGGACGAAAAGGCAGTCCTCCATTTCCTCGGGATGGTGAATTTTCTCGGGAAATTTATTCCCAACATGGCATCCCACACCACAGTCCTCCGGCATCTCGTAAGAAAAGTCGACAGTGTTCCAGTGGCTTCCCGCACATCAAGCGGAGTGGCTTGAGCTAAAGGCAAAGCTCACCACAGCCCCAGTACTGGCATTCTTTGACCCAACCATGGATACCAAGATATCCACAGACACAAGCCAGGACGGCATTGGGGCAGTGCTCCTCCAGCGAGACGACTCCTCGTCCTGGGCTCCAGTGGCATACGCCCCCAGGGCCATGACTCGGGTATGCCCAGATCGAAAAGGAGTGCTTGGGTCACCTGACAGGAATAGTCAAGTTTCATGACTACGTATACGGCCTGCCAAAGTTCACGGTGGAAATAGACCACAGGCCTTTAGTCTACATAATCCAAAAGGATTTAAATGACATGACACCTTGGCTGCTGCGAATTCTTCTTTGTCTCCGCCGATATGACTTTGAACATGCTGGCCCCCCCAGGACCCGAGAATCGGGTCTCGGAACCGACACCGGTGCCGGAGTAAAGTACTCCCATTTTGGCGCTGGCACTCTGGCACTGGACCAGAGAATCGCGGCCGTGCTTTTTCACAGAGATCAATGTGGCAGGGGTCTCTGGCTGTTTTTCATCTCCATCATTACCCAGGCATGCTGAAGCCAATTATAACCAGGTATCTATGATATTGCTGAGTTAAGACCATTCAACAAACACCACTGGATTAAATCTTGGACTTTACTAATTTGCATGGCTCAGTTCCAATATCAACAGTATTCTGGGCGTATGAACAACATTTATTAGGAATAATAGACAAGAAACCCAGGTGTTGGATCAAAATGATCCCCAATATTCTAGTGTTGAGAAGGTGAAAATCGGTGCAGGTTCTGTACTGATACCATGCTGATATTTGAAGTGTGCATATGTGGATATCAGGTAAGGAGAGAGTTTGGAAAAGCCTTGAAATCTGCTCCAGTCGAATATTCTGCTGGCTCTCAAATGTCATGATCTCAGGAACAATGGTTATTGGACTCTCACCTAAACCCAAGGAGTGTCAAAAAGGGCATATCATGACTGGCAGTGGCGACCATGGAGTGAAAGGTCGCATGTTTGGCAGCTCCCGCTCATGGTGGTCTTTCTGTGGCTCTTACGCCGGATTGTTATCGGAGTTTTGTGGGGTAAAGGTGTAGAAGTGGGAACAGAAGGAGGGGACTCCCAGTTTATGGAGCTACGGCCCAGGAAAAGTCTGAAAAGGAGGAACCAGAAGCTGGTGGTGAGTGAGGAGCAGATATCGAGTGTGGAAACAGCGGATGCGCAGGGTCCGGCCCCGACAGCTCAGTGGTCGTCGGACCAGTTCACGAACTTCCTAAATGAGAAGTTCACTCAACAACATAAGGAATATGCGGAGGACCTGGCCCAGGCGGTTAACTCGATTAAGGCGATGGTTGACTGCATGGAGGCGAGACTGATGACCCAGGGACAGGCGATCCAGAGGTTGGAGGAGCAGGTGGGGGAGCATGAGGAGCAGTCCACCTCAATGACAGTAGAGATCGGGATGCTGCACACTGGGTAAGGTGCTGATCGTCGCGGATGCCCTATCCCGATCCATCACCACGCCGTGTGAACAGGGCGACTTCATTAACCACATTGAAGCACAGGTGCAGTAGTGTGCCAGCAACCTCCTAGCCACTGATGAATGAGTTTTATCAGTTAGGTTAATAGAGGGTCAACCACAGTAGATTATGTACAGCAATCAACAGGTTCAATAAAACAGTGTTGGACCATCTCCTGTGTCGGTAGCCTGTTTCTTGTTTTACTGCATCCAGTAGCAGTCGATGTTAGACCAGCACAGATAACACATCAATGTGGACATACAAAGGCACTGCAGCAGTGCTCTTCAGAGAAGCCTAATTAGAGATTGGATTGAGGTCTTAATGATGATGAATAGTTTTGATAGAATTGATGAGGAAAAACTGTTTCCAGAACTAGAGCTGAGATGAGAATTCTTCATAACCAAGCTAGTTGTTATGATCGGGAATGCACAGCCTAAAAGATTCAATGAGCAACTTCCAGAAGGGAGTTGGACAATCACTTGGGAAGCAAACATTTGCAAGGCTATGGGGGAAAGGACAGGGGCAGTGGAATTAATTGGATAGGTCACTAACGGAATGGGCTTAGGTGGAATGTTCAGAGCAGCTTCCTCAGGTACAGAATATTTGTATTGTTCTCTGTAAATGCCTGGAATTTAAAAGCTCAGTTTCCCAGCAGTGTGCCCATATAGGATCTGATTAATCCCCTGAAATATGCTTTTAATCTTCTCAAGTGCAAAAGGTGAAGGACTTTCTGAAATTAATTGCTCTGTGGTCATGAGCTGACCCATTAATGTAATGACCAGTTCTGTCACCAAAAATAATTACCGGACATTTGCTTCACTAATTCCGCCGCTATTTCTGGGCGAATCCTATGTTGGCTGAGTACATCAGGAACCAAGTGGTATTTTAAAATATCCATGACTTTCATCTCTGAAGACTTCTGCCTCGCAGAGAGTGTCACAGACATTTCTAACAAAAGAAAAAAATATCGTTTGAGATGTGTTTTCTTAAAAGTTATCAGTCATGGCAAAACCGCCCTTGTGTGACGAGTATCACGCTGGTTGTATTTCATATGTGAACACCAGTTGGAGGTGATATACTCTGGGTCGCTGAATGTTTATAATCCTCAGCAACAATATTAGTTTTTCTTCAGAAAACCTAAAGACTGCTGAACATAGAACATAGAACATAGAACATAGAACAGTACAGCACAGAACAGGCCCTTCGGCCATCGATGTTGTGCCGAGCAATGATCACCCTACTTAAACCCCCGTAACCCGTATACCCGTAACCCAACAATCCCCCCATTAACCTTACACTACGGGCAATTTAGCATGGCCAATCCACCTAACCCGCACATCTTTGGACTGTGGGAGGAAACCGGAGCACCCGGAGGAAACCCACGCACACACGGGGAGGACGTGCAGACTCCACACAGACAGTGACCCAGCCGGGAATCGAACCTGGGACCCTGGAGCTGTGAAGCATTGATGCTAACCACCATGCTACCGTGAGACCCCAAAACATCTTTAGGTCTGTGAGCAATGGTATCCAGTATGTAGAATAAAAAGACTAGAATATTACTCAAACGGAGAATAACTGCAGAATTCCAAGGAACAGAGAGATTAAGGTGTTCTAGTGCACGAGACCCAAAATGTTAATATGCAGGTACAGCAAGTAATTAAGCAGGATAGTGGCAAACTGATGAACCATCAATCGAACGCGAGACGAGTTGCTGTACAAAAGTTAGGCTTTAATAAGCTAGAAGTTAGCCCTGCGGTCGACTACAGTAAATGGACAACCACCGGGCGTTCTGGCTATTTATACCTCGATCTGGAGGCGTGGTTAACTCAGCCTCTCGACCAATCGGAGAGCCGTCACATGACTGGTCTCAGCCAATCGATCGAGAGGCACATGACCGACCAGGGCCAATGGTAAGCCGGTGTTCTGCACCAATGGCAGACAGCTATGCAAATCATACCACCACACAAACTATACTTTATTACGAGATGAATTGATCATAAACGTAAGGATGTTATGCATCAGTTGTACAGGGCATTGGTGAGACCACACAGTGAATACTAGGCTGGATTCTCCGTCCCCCAGCCGAGTGTTTCTTGGCGACGCTGCGTTCGCTGGTGGGTGAAGTTATACTCCTGTCGCTTGTCAATGGGATTTCCCATTGAAGCCGCCCCATACCGCCGGGAAACCCGTGGGCGGGGGTGTGCTGTCGGGGGGGGGGGGGGGGGGGGGGTAAGAGAATTCAATAGCCGAACAATTCCGACTACCGTATGCAGTTTTGGTGGTTTTATTTCAGGAAGTATGTAAATATGTTGGAAGCGGTTTAGAGGAGATTTACTAGATTGATACCTGGAATGAATGGATTGACTTATGACATTGGCCTTGTTCCCAACGGAGTTTAGAAGAGTGAGGGGTGACTTGATTGAAATGAATAAGATCCTAAACGATGTTGACAAGGTGGATGTGAACAGGATGTTTCCCTTTGTGAGTGAGTCCAGAATTAGGGGCCACTGTTTTAAAATTAGGGGGTCACCCTTTTAGGACAGAGATGAGGAGAAATGTTTTCTCCTGAGGGTTGGATGACTTTGGAACTCTTTGCCTCAGAGGGCAGTGGAGGTGGATCATTGAATATATATTTTTTTAAGTTTAGGGTACCCAATTATTTTTTTCCAATTAAGGGGCAATTTAGCATGGCCAATCCACCTACCCTGCACATCTTTGGGTTGTGGGGGCGAAACCCACGCAGGCACGGGGCGAATGTGCAAACTCCACACAGACAGTGATCCAGGGCCGGGATTCGAACCCGGGTCCTCAGCGCCGTAGGCAGCAATGCTAACCACTGTCCCACTGTGCTGCCACTCATTGAATATTTTTAAATCGGAGGTGGATGGATTCATGTTAAGCAAGGGAATCAAAGGTTTTCATGGGTAGATGAGAATGTGGTATTCAAAATACAACCAGATCTCCCATGATCTTATTGAATGGTAGTGAAGGCTTGAGGGGCTAAATGGTCTACTTCCGCTCCTGTCTTGTGTGTTCGTTTGTATTTTATTCTCAAAATTAAAAATAAGGGGGCGGGATTCTCCGTAGCCCAACACTGAAATGGAGAACGATGATCGGACAGAGAATGGCTCCCGATGCCGAAATTAGGGAAGGCGGCGGTTTGACGCCTTGTAGCGATTCTCCGCCCCCTCCAAATCTGCATCATCGGGCTGTGCGCTACCCGCAGTCGCCACACCACTGGCGCGTCATCAGCTGGCCCACCTGTGATGTTCCGCCTGAGTTCCAAGAGGTCGGGAGCCTGACGTGCCGGCTCCGGACAGTGTCCAGCGTCGCCACACTCTGCCGAGATCCGTGCCGCTGGCCGGGGTCTTCGGTTAGGTCTGGGGGGAGTGGTGGGGAGAGGCCAGGAGGTGTGCTGTGGGGTCAGGGTGGGTGGGTACACGGTTCAGCACGGTTGGTGCCATGTTTCCTGGCGCTTGTCAGCCCTGTGCGTGTGCAGCCCGGGCCGATGATTCTCCGGCTGTTTTCCGCGGGTTCCACGGATGTTCCACGCGGCGCTGGTGCTCGCCTCTCACCAGTACCGGAATCGGCCAGGGTTTCGTGCTGATTTTCCCATCGTGGAACAGCACAGCTTCTCCGTTGGCGTCAGCACTGAGCCTCCGAAACGGAGAATCTAGCCCTAGGTACTTCCAAGATGACAGCAATATTAAATGGGGCTTTATTGCTTGTGGTGGTATATATCTCTGAAAGGTTAGTTTGGTGATGCTGGGGTTGTTCTTGCAGCAAAGGAGATTGAAGGGAGATTTTACCAATGTGTGCAAGATTCTGACAGATGAACAATAGGTGGAAATGAATCAAGCACTGTTAGCATTCTCAGAAGAGTTACATTTTACATTACATTAACTTGATGTATCCTCTTGAGGATAGCTGTTTGAGTGGTGATCAGATCATTCAATGTTAAAAGGATTTGAAAGGATATGGATAAAAAGATATAAATGCTCAAAATCTAGCGAAATGGAGAGCTGCACCATTGACGGCCGTGCCTTCAGCTGTCTGCGCCCCATGCCTTGGAATACCCTCTCTGAACCTTTCTGCCTTGCTCTGCTCCTTCTAAAACCTTCCTCCTTGACTAAACCTTTGGTCACCTGCCCTAATGTCTCCTTATGTGACTCGCTGTCCAATTAAATTTGGCAATGCCTCTGTGAAGCAACTTGGGATGGACGTATTGTTGTTCTTGAACGACTTCGACGTCCAAACCCGAGAGGGAGGACCAGGCCTTTGCTGTTGGCTCAATACCCAGGAGGTGATCTGGTAGAAATCAAGAACTTTTCCTGAACACAAATAGTTGGTGTTTAAAACAAGGACTAAAGAATTAAATACCCTCCAAACACTGTTCATTATCTGCCATAGTTTCTTCCCAAGGCACAAGCTTCAATAAAGACCACCTCAATGTGAGTTACTTCATGTTGTCAGTGGGTAAACTGATCCCACGCTGTAAATCGTACAGAAATTAATGCTCCATATTTCTTTGTTTTGGACAGGGTGACCGAGGCCGATCTGGTGGTGTTGGTCCTGCTGGTCCACCAGGCCCAGCTGTGAGTATTTTCTTCAACATTTTACATATTTTTGTATCTGTACATGTTTATATAATCTTAGATTCTGCTCATTAAACTGTTAGCTGGGTTAATATCATTCTGTGCATTGTTCACAACAAACAAGACGGTAGGTTTGCTTTTCCATTACACTATTAAAGGAATCAATCTATTTAAAATAAGCCAGTTAATGGAACCCGCAAAAAGAAGAAAGTTGCACGATTTCAAAGTTCATTAGAAATGAAATGTTGCGTCAGATCAGATTGTGGTCATTTACTTGTGAGTATTGGTACTGTATTAGGGTATTTATTATTAATAACGATGGATAACATTGAAAATGTCAATGTGTCAGTGAAAACAGGACATCATCAAAGTTACAGATACTGGTCTTACTGGTGGGATATTTAGACCAGAGTTATACTGCTGGCAAACAGTTGATTTCTAGCCAGGGGCAACAGAGCTTTGCTGACTGATCCTGAACGTTGGTTGAATCCAAATGTGTGGAGAATGCTGACATTTACAGCAAAGTCTAAACAGTGTTCCCAGGAGAATTGGTTTTAAGTCTGGCTTTGCATCAGGCAGCACCCAGTGTGAAACCCAGGCGCTGTGACACTATCTGCTGGATGTAGAGTTGTACCTCAAACTCGAGAGTGCTTTGGGTGGCTTTGCTCCCATTGCGGTGCAAAGGCAGAATTGCGTATGCATTGATGCAAACTGCACATTGTAACTGGGACCGCTAAAGTGTGGTTCTGTGCTGCCAAAATAAAGGATGGGCTACTTTGCATGTAGCTCCTGAAAGTAAGGGATATGTTTCATCAATGCGTCTATTTAATTCTTGCTAGACAGTATTTACACAGTAACAGCAGGGCAGCAGCACAGGAGGTTGAACTGAAAGAGTTCAGTGTTATTGAGGAATTTAAACCACAAGGGGAAAAAAATTCACGTAAAAGCAAGCTAAAGTAGACGAGGTCAGAAAGACTGGTGCTGGAGAATGTTAAAGTACATGTCAAATAAATTAAACATTGGAAGTTTGAGAAAGTCTTCGGAACAACACCAGTTTACAATATACTTCTGTTCTCCTGAGGTGACGGTGATGCAAATAGGGAACAAGTAACACCAAGTTTTGTCGTAATGATATCTCTTAACTGGATAATATTTCCACTTCAAATATTTTATTACATGTTTTCTTTTTCCTGCTGCTGAATATTGCAGGGTCCCGCTGGCGATATTGGCTATCCTGGTCTTCCAGGTCCTGCTGGGTTGCCTGGTGCTCAGGGTGATCGGGTAAGAAATATCTCTTTGTACCGGAGTTCAATAACAAATCTAAACCTTGCCCTCCAACATGCTCCCATGTTATAATTGTGATTCAAGACTGCATATTTACAGGAATCGACAGAGGTGGGGTGTGCGGGACGTATGGATAGTGTGAGAGCTATGGAGGGGCGTGGAAGGAAGTGAGATAGAAAGAGATGACCCTAATCAGCCAGCTTATGATTAATGCTCCTGTTCTATGTGTATTGCTAAAATATCACTGCAAAATGTGAATTCTGCTGATTTTTCTTTTTCAGAAATTCACAAATGTTAACTCGCAGTGAAAGTGAACACAGGGAATTCGTAATCTAATATTGGGGCCAAAGTTCTTGGGCGGGATTCTCCGTCCCGCCAGTTTTCAGGCGCGGCGCGCCCCTCACCGGCAGCGGGATTCTCTTTTCCCGCAGCCGGCCAATGGGGTTTCCCATTCTGGCCACCCCCATGCCATCGGGAAACCCCCAGGCATGGGTGCGCTGCCAGCGGACCAGAGGATTCCGCTGCTTATCTTTAGTCAGGTGCCTTATTTCTATTTTGTTGTTGTCGTTGTTGTTTAGTTAAATGAACCCCAAACACCGAAGTTGCAGAAAGATATATTTTTGAAACATTCACTGGTTCTGGTGAAAACCAAAACTAGGCAGTCATGGACACAGAAACAGCGAGGGTTTTTCCAAATTTCCCAGCGAGCTTCATACCACTGCATCTGTTGGGAAGTTTGACAGAACATTTACCGCACCCATTATCCGGCGCCCCCAAATCCGAAGGACCCGAAAACGGAGTGCCATCCTGATCATCACGCCCGGGTTGTGGCGCACCAATCCTTGTGTCCGGACTTATTTATTCCATGTGGACATTAACAGTGTGGAAGCCGGCCTAATAAGCCTCTCACCCCTTCCCTGTGGCAAAGAAATCAGCCCGGCTTTAACTTCTAAATTATTATTTGGAAAATGTCCAGGACTGAGTGTCCTGGATGTGGCTGTTAATATTAAATGTCAATATATGATGGAGGAATGCCACACTGCTGTCCGTGACCACCCAGGGGCCTCTAATAGCCTTGGAGACCCGCCTCCCTACCCAGGTACCATTACGCCTGGTTCACGTTTGTGTGGACCAGCACCATCTGGCACCCTGGCGAGATCTCCCAGGCATGGCTGGTGAGTCCCGTGTGCCGGGCGAATCTGGCACCCCTGCTTATTTAAATATTCAGATCTGGGTCTCGGCCAGTGAGGGCGAGATCCAGATCGCGCTGAGCAGGACGAATCGGGTGGCTCACAATCGGCCCACCGCCTGGCACGGAGAGCGATTTGGGGCCTTTGTGCGATTCGTTGAATCGCGTCCCATGTGAAGGTTTTTCCTTAGTGCGGACTTCTCATCACAGTGTCAATGTTACCTTGAAATTGCAGCAAAGCATCAGGGGACTGGTTGAAATTAGTTCAGCATTTTTCCATTTTTAACAAAACAGAAAAAATAATGACTTTATAAAATTGTCCTGTTGATGAAAAATATAAAATATGTTTTCCGTCGAGGAACATCTGTCTGTTCCTCCTCCAGGTAATCTCTGTTATAGAAATTGTCCCCATTGTGGGGAGGGTCAGTAACCAGAGGACATGGAACTGAAGTAATCGGCAGAATGACCATGGGCGAGTTTTGATGATCTGGATGCCCTTCTTGAAATGGTGGCGGAAACCAGATACATGATTCACTTTTAAAAGTTAATGGGGTAATTGGGGTAACATTTTCATATCTGTGGCAACAGAATGGGGGAGAGGGATGAATCGGATTGCTCATTCACAGAACCAAAGACATGATGAGCTGAGTGCCTTCTTTCTGTGATGTGTGTTATTCCTCCGACAACTCTGCTGTATGGCACTCCAGAAACCTGGAGATGAGTATTGCATCCATGTTCCTAGCTGGGGAATCTGTCTGTCCTGTTCACCTGAGTTACTGCTGGAGTGATACTTCACAACCTGCCCTTTCCTCACAATCATTTATTCAAATTTCAAGTAAAGTCGGGAACCTGACACCCCCCCCCACCCCACCCCCAATGAATTCTGGGTCCCGACCCCGGGCCTGAACTGCGTCGCCCTTGTGACACAATTTTTAAATGTAAGTGGGGTGATTGGGAAGCAGGTGAGCAGAAGAGTCAAGCACCTCCAGGAGGTGGGAGCTGCCTACCTGGTGCCAGTGGCAAAGGCAGATGGCAGCCATGTTGGGGGCTGCTGCCTTGCCAAGGAGAGTATGCAGCTCTTTGGAAGGGCACGGAGGATAAAGACAGGACAAAGAGGCCATGGGCACCAAGTCGAGGTACCATGCCCGGCCGGGTGGTAATTGACTGCACACGTTTAGGTTAAAAAAAACACAGATGGAAACAAACTTTCTTTTACCTGGTGATGACCTGGACAGCTGTGCACCAATATGCTCCAGATTGTTTTTTTTTGCAATTATTTGCAGAGTTGAAAGTCATAAGTTAGTCTTCAAAATTCCAACTCCGTGGCGCAATTTACTGTTTGGCTTCATTGAGAAAAAGCATTGAAAACCCCATTCTGTTCTGGACAGGCTGCTTAACAAACTCCTTAAGGAGCTTACGGGGCTCTTAATTGGTGGTGAGCAGGCTTCCATGAACCCCTCACCCCCCCACCCACCCCACCCACCCCACACCACCACCCCCGCCCCTCCAGCAACCCCTCTGAAAGTCACAAATTGTCCCAGAGGCGGTGGGATCCAGTGCCGTCCTCCAGCAAATGCAGTTTTCAAACCAGGCTCAATGCCGGCCCACTGGTAATTGAAATTCACCTATTCACCTTATGCACCTATGAATGTGTGGCCAAATTCCCCTCCAACTTGATTTTCAAATTTGCAGATGACACGACCGTAGTGGGTCGGATTTCAAACAATGACGGGACAGAGTACAGGAATGAGATAGAGAGTCTGGTGAACTGGTGTGACGACAATAATCTCTCCCTCAATGTCAACAAAACGAAGGAGATTGTCATTGACTTCAGGAAATGTAGTGGAGAACATGCCCCTGTCTACATCAATGGGAACGGAGTAGAAAGGGTCGAGAACTTCAAGTTTTTAGGTGTACAGATCACCAACAGCCTGTTCTGGCCCTCCCATACCGACACTATAGTTAAGAAAGCCCACCAACAACTCTACTTTCTCAGAAGACTAAGGAAATTTGGCATGTCAGCTACGACTCTCGCCAACTTCTTCAGATGCACCATAGAAAGCATTCTTTCTGGTTGTATCACAGCTTGGTATGGAGCCTGCTCTGCCCAAGACCGCAGGAAACTACAAAAGGTCATGAATGTAGCCCAGTCCATCACTCAAACCAGCCTCCCATCCATTGACTCTATCTATAATTCCCGCTGCCTCAGAAAGACAGCAGCATAATTAAGGACCCCACGCACCCCGGACATACTCTCTTCCACCTTCTTCCATCAGGAAAAAGATGCCAAAATTTGAGGTCACGTACCAACCGAATCAAGAACAGCTTCTTCCCTACTGCCATCAAACTTTTGAATGGACCTACCTCGTATTAAGTTGATCTTTTCTCTACACCTTGCTATAACTGTAACATTATATTCTGCAGTCTCTCCTTCCTTCCCTATGTACGGTATGCATTGTTTGTACAGAATGCTAGAAACAATACTTTTAACTGTGTGCTAACATGTGACAATAAATCAAATCGAAATTCCAGCCCATTAACTCCGGTTCAAACCTAAGCCACATGCCAGGCAGCATCAGGAAGAGCAGCTTCCCGCTGTGTCTGCTGTGTCACTGTGAATAGAACATACAGTGCAGAAGGAGGCCATTCGGCACATCAGGTCTGCACCGATCCATTTAAGCCCTCACTTCCACCCTATCCCCGTAACCCAATAACCCCTCCTAACCTTTTTGGACACTAAGAGCAATTTATCATGACCAATCCACCTAACCTGCACGTCTTTGGACTGTGGGAGTAAACCGGAGCACCCGGAGGAAACCCACGCAGACACGGGGAGAACGTGCAGACTCCGCACAGACAGTGACCCAGCCGGGAATCGAACCTGGAACCCTGGAGCTGTGAAGCCACAGTGCTATCCACTTGTGCTACTGTGCTGCCCAATCAGATCTCTTTTTTATTGCCTGCACATAACCTGCCCTTTAACTGTGTGCTGCAGCTCTTTAAGAGTTGTCTTCTCACCATATTTTGTGCTCTCTGGCCAAGCATGCAACATACTGAGGTCCTGGGATAGGCTTTTTTTGTGTCTAAGGCCAATTCCAATTGAGTGGGAGGGGCTACCACTTTGCAAAAGCGTGGCTTGGGTAGGCACCGGCTCATTTCTGCTCCTCTCGCAAAATCTGGGCTAAGATGTCCTGAAATCCTTGTTTGTCGTTCTTTATTTCTATCTGTGGATCTAAATTTTCCTACCTGTCTGATTACATATTGTCTGGCCAACTATCGCTTTGATACAAGATTAAATTGGGGGAAAAAGGGGGGGGGGGGGTGTTTAATTTAGCAGCACTGAAATTCCATTTTGCTTACTTGTCTATTTTATGTGTTTGTTTTCAGGGTTCTGTGGGCTTGCCTGGGATTAAAGGTGAACAAGTGAGTTCCTAAAATACAAGTGGGTTAAAGATGAAGAAGCAGTCCCTTAAATAATTATCTGCAAAAGATTTCACACTATTTTGATTTTTAAGTCCCTTTTTAATTTTTTACCCACTTTAGGGTTCTGCTGGTGGAGAAGGTATTGATGGTCCAAAGGGTGAAATGGTAAGGAATCATAATAATTATCATTAGAAATCCTGCATCTACAGGACTCTTAGTTATTTGGATTGTAGGGACTTTATTTTACGGCTGCCAGCGATGCCCAGGCAATTTCCCTTCCTATTGTAAAGCACGTCAATTGTGTGTGTCTGTATTCTCAAAACTACATTGTGTGCATATGTGAAATTAGGATAAAGATTAATCAAGACAGTAATTCAGTCAAGTGGTGCCGCAGTGGCTCAACAGCACCACTAATAGGAAAATAATGGTACTGCAGTTATTTGCAGAGTTGAAAGTAACAAGTTGGACTTCAAAATTGCAACTCCTAGGTGCAATTTACTGTAAGGGCTGTCGCAAAATTCTACAGTGACTTTGCAAAATTAATATCTCCATAATAAAATAAACGATTAGATCCCGTGACAAACATATTAAATTTAATACCCTTCATTTTCTTTTGAATGCACAAAGATATATAGAGCGCATAGCCATGCAGAAACAGGCCGTTCAGCCCAACTGATCTGTGCTAGTGTTCACGCTCCCTAGCCGCTTCTTCCCGCCCTCCTCCCTTCACTATTCCTTTGTTCTAATCCAGTCAGGAGCTCAGGACAAATCTCTTCACCCAGAGAGTGGTGAGAATGTTGAAGTTCCCACCACAAGGAGTGGTTGAGGTAAACAGCACTGATGCATTTAAGAAGACATTCGGCAAATGCACGCAGGGAAAAGGGATAGAAGGATATGTGGATGGAGTTCCAAGAAGTATTGGGGGAGGAAAAAGACTGGCAGAGACTATTTGGATCATGTGGCCGGTTTATGTGCTATATGTAGGATCAGAAAGGGAATCGTAATACACCTTCATACCTGTTTCACAGGATATGCTATATAGATGTTTTAAAAATGTACTATGCAGGCAAAGCATGTTCATTGTAAAATAGTTACTCTCATGTTTTCTTATCTTATTTTCCATGATTTTTAAAGGAACTTATTATTTTAATGATTGTTGTTGTGTTGTGTGTTTAAAATTCTTGTCACACTTTGTATAACATTTGATAGTTGATGTGCTGAACATTGCTCCCAGTGAAAGTGTGACTCACTTGTCCTTTGTTTGTTCCCCCCCCGCTCATCCCGGATGTTTTTTTTGTTTAGGGTGATGGCGGAAATGCTGGTCCCAAGGGTGCCGTAAGTATTGAATAAATTAATCCCTTTCTGCATTATCACTTTATGAGCTGAGTCTTGTTGTGTGATGAGCCATCAATTGCACGAGAGACGAGTTGCTATACAAAAGTTAGGCTTTAATAAGCTAGAACTTAGCCCTGCGGTTGTCTACAATAAAATGGACGACCGCCGGGCATTTCGACTATTTATACCTCGGTAAGGAGGCGTGGTTAACTCAGCCTCTCGACCAATCGGAGAGCTGTCACATGACTGGTCTCAACCAATCGGTCGAGAGGCACATGACCGACCAGGGCCAATGGTAAGCCGGTGTTCTGCCCCAATGGCAGACAGCTATGCAAATCATATCACCACACTGTGCAACGAAGTGTAGACTTCGAGGCAACTTGATTGATCCATAAAACACTGGCAGGATTGAATTCAGTCCAGGCCGAGTCGGCTAATTAAGCTCATTAGAGTAGGTTATTGATGATTGGGAGGAGAGCGAGATGAGGGTTGTGATTGCAGCATGACCACACGGGTCGGTTTTGACGGGGCCTGCTGGATTTTTCCTGGCTGGCATTTCTGTCGGTTCTCCGGTCAGGTTTTTTTCAGTTCGGGTGTTTGTGGTGGTGGGTGTTGGGGGCCGTGACGCAGAGCAAAGCCAACAGCGCAGGTTCAATTCCCGCACCGGCTGAGATTATTCATGAAGGCCCCGCCTTCTCAACCTTGCCACTCGCCTAAGGTGTGGTGAACCTCAGGTTAACCAGTCAGATCTCCTCTTCAAAGGGGAAAGCAGCTTATGGTCATCTGGGACTACCTTGTCTGGTGGTGTTTGTGATGGCGGTGGCGGCAGTGGGTCACATGACCGTTTACATATTACATTTATGTAACCGAGTAGATGCCCTCAAACACACTATATAAATCTATATGAATAAAATATCTGCTAAGTGGAAGAAATCTCACACATACACAATTTACACAACTAGGTTTTACAGACTCAGGAACTGGCTGAGAGGTGGGAAGATGCAAAATTGGGGGGGGGGGTGGGGTGTCACTTTCGGCCCATTGCCTTCTCAGGACCACTGGCATTTCAACAGTGGTGGAGGAGGAGGAGGTGGGGTGACCTGCCAACCCTCAGGCTAATTTAGGCTCTGAGGTGAATGATTATGCCTCTCCCTGCTGCCGATAGTATTTTACCAGCGACTGCCCACTAAAAACGGGTGGCATCACTGTGGGTTTGGGGTTTACCCTGTGCCCTACAGAAGACATCCCAGCAGCAAGGGCACCCTGTGCGAAGACCCCCATCCACTCCGACCCTCACGATTGAATCTTTCCCCACTCACTAGGGCCTGCCTGATTGACGCGAGACATCCCTGACCCCCACGTAGTCATACACTAGGCCTCCTCCATCGTCACTGCTCTGGCACAGTTCCAGTTCCAGAAATGGCCATAGCTCCTGGTGGCACTACTGGAACTGAAGAGATGCAAACCCTCTGGCTGACAGCTCTTGCAAGTGAGGCAATCTGCCTCCAGGGAAGTCACAACCTCAGGAAAGTAATTGGCTGATCCATGCAAGATAACATTGTGGCTTCCAGGAGGCAGGCTTGGTGCTGAATTTCTGACTAGAAGATGGGGCCTCTGCCTCTAGACGTTGTGGAACAGAAAGAGGTCATTCACTCCATCGTGTCTGCACTGGCTGAAAAATAAAAAATATTAAAGTAGCCGCCTGTTCTAATCCCAGCACCAGGTTACAGCACTTCAGGTACACATCCGGGTATCTTTAAAATGAGTTGAGTGTGTCTGCCTCCATCACAAAACCAGGGCAGCACAGTAGCACAGTCGTTAGCACAATTGCTTCACAGCTCCAGGGTCCCAGGTTCGATTCCCGTCTTGGGCCACTGTCTGTGTGGAGTCTGCACATTCTCCCTGTGTCTGCGTGGGTTTCCTCCGGGTGCTCCGGTTTCCTCCCACAGTCCAAAGATGTGCAGGTTAGATGAATTGGCCATGCTAAATTGCCCTTAGTGTCCAAAAAAAGGTTCGGTGGGGTTACGGAGATAGGGTGGAGTGTAGGTTTAGGTAGGGTGCTCTTTCCAAGGGACGGTGCAGAATCGATGGGCTGAATGACCTTCTTCTGCATTGTAAATTTTATGATTTTATAAGTCCCAGATGCCCACCACCCTCTGGGTGAAAACGTTTTTCCTCATGTTCCGACTAATCCTTCTGCCATTCACCTAAAATGTGTGCCCAAGGTAACTGACCTCTCTGCTAGGGGAAACCGGTCTTTCCTGTCTATTCTATCTAGGCCCCTCATAATCCTGAACACCTCAACCCCCTGAGCGTAGACGATTCATGGAGTAAGTCCGCGATTGGTGTTTGTAAGCAATTTGATGAACGGTGACCCAAGCGGTATTTTCTCGTAGTTTTGTGTTCCTTTACATTTGAAAAGTCACTGACGTTTGGACAAGACATATTTGCTTCTTTTAGATATATAGATAATTCCAGAAAAGCACCGCACTTAATTATCCAAAAACAAAGTTCTGCAGATTCTGAAATATAACCAGAAAATGGTGTAAAAACTGAGCAGACCCGGCTGTGGCTGGAGAGAGAAACAGGGTGAACGTTCCAGGCCAGTGATCTTCATCAGAACTGGGAAACATTAATACCTACAGGGACAGTGGAGAAAAACACACTGGGGAAAAGGCCTGTGGCAGGGTGGAGGTCGGGAATGAATGATGGGCAACACCGTAGCACAGTGGTTAGCACTGTCGCTTCACAGTGCCAGGGTGCCAGATTTGATTGCCGGCGTGGCCCAGGAATACTGGGTTGAGATTATAACCAGATCAGCCATGATCCTATTGAATGGCGGACCAGGTTTGAGCGGCCGAATGGCCTACTCCTGCACCTAATTCGTATGTTCGTATACAAGTAATGCTTACAACAGAATCCTCAGCAGCTTCTGCTGTCTGGGATTGCGAGATGCAGCTTCCATAGCTATAACAAATTCCCATTATTGGCCAGTTTCACTTTATTCACTCTTATTTAAATTGTTTATGATTTTCTTCATTCAAATCTCTCCATAGCCTGGCCCTCCCTACTGCTGGAATATTCGCCACCCCCATACCCCTCAGATATGTGTTCCTCTAAGTCTGGCTTCTTAGGTCACCTCAGTTATAATTAGTGCAACGTTGGTGGTCTTGCCTGGACCATGACCTCTGGGATTCTGTCCCCACACCTCTTCACCTCATGAACAAACACTTCTTAAAATTAACCGCTTTGACCATGCATGTGGTCGCCTGCCCATATTTCCCTTTATGGTGTTGATGTCATATTTTGATGACTTTCCTGTTAAGGTCTGTCAATGTAATAATGTTTTATTACATTAAAGGTGCTATATAAGCCCAAGTTATTATTCAAACACATCTAATAAATTACCTCTTATCTTTTCTGGTCAAAGGAAATCAGCCCCGTGTCTTTAATCCGTTTTAGAAGCGTTCGACATTACACCACCTTCTAAAGCGTGGTGCCCTGAATTAGGCACAATTCTCCAACTGGGCAGAACTCGTGTTTAATAAAGGTTTAGGATAATTTTATAGGCTTGATGTGAGCTATGATAATACCTAGTCTATTTTATGGAATAGAATAGTACCACATCGCCCACCTTGGACACTCTGCCCATCCCCCACCTTGGACACTCTGCCCATCCCCCACCTTGGACACTCTGCCCATCCCCCACCTTGGACACTCTGCCCATCTCCCACCTTGGACACTCTGCCCATCCCCCACCTTGGACACTCTGCCCACTCCCCCCCCACCATTGACACTCAGCTCACTCCCCACCGTTGACACTCAGCTCACCCCCACCTTCGACATTCACTGACACCCCCACAGACACATAGTGGCAGCAGTGTGTAGCACATACAATATACACTGTAGCAACTCATGAAAGCTCCTTTGACTGCACCTTCCAAATCCTCGACCTCTACTGCCTCGAAGGGCAGCAGATACAAGGGATCATCACCATCTGGATGTTCCCCTCCAAGCCACACGCCATTCGGACTGTGGGTGTACCTACACCACATGGACTGCAGCGGTTCAAGAAGGCCATTCACCGCCATCTTCTGGAGGGCAATTAGGGATCAGCAATAAATGCCGACCTAGCCAGTGATGTCCACATCCTGTAAAAATATTTTTTTCAAAGGTGTGAGCAACACCTTGGGATAGCAGTTCATATGTTGTGTAACTGGCACAAAACAAACTTTAGAAATTCTCATTGGAACTTCACTGAGACCAATAATGTCATCGCCATTTAGATGCCAGTGTGCTTAGGAGAAGCAAGATCAAAATTCTGACCCTTGCAAAGAATTTCAGTGCAGTACAGCATTGAATACTGCTGGAGTGTGTAACCACACATATGCAGTTTAGCTGGGCAGATGAGTGAGTGATGTGGAGTTGCTAGTACAATTCAGCACTGCCAACTTTGATGTTGGCTAACTGCTACTCGTACTACAACAATACTATTTGCTACATTTGGGAAGAATTGGTGGCACGGTGGCAAATGGTTAGCACTGCTGCTTCACAGTGCCAGGGTCCCATTTCCGCCTTTGAGTGACTGTCTGTGTGGAGTTTTCACATTCTCTGTGTCTGCATGGGTTTCCTGCGGGTGCTCCAGTTTCCTCCCACAGTCTAAAGATATGCAGGTTAGGTGAATTGGCCATGGGTTGGTGCAGACTTGATGGGCTGAATGGCCTCCTTCTGCACTGTAGGAATTCTATGGATCAGAAACCTCACGCCATGGAAACGAAAGGTCATTTCTTGATACACCAGGGGTTCTTTGCAAGGATTGACGTTTTGATCTTGATGCTCCTCATTTTCAAATAGCACACAGCCCAGTATGATGTTTCTCCAATCCTGCTGCGCACCCCTTTGCAATTATTACACATGGCACCACCTGCCCTCCTGACTCTGCCACCCGTAGCCATGACCAAGTCGGTACAGGATTTAATGTTCAAGCTTAAAATGTGGATTGATAAAGATCAAAGACGTCTCATCATGGTTCAATCTTCAGTCTGCTGAGTTATGTCATCAGGTCAAGAGTTGGAAAGGAGCAAGTATCTTCCTCGAGGTTCTGTGACATTGCAGATTCACATCTTAAAGAGGGGAAGAGAAGAAGTAAATCACCGCCTCATGATTAGACAATGCCTGGCTCTGGTTTCAGAAACATAAAATTGCACACAGGAGAAAAATATTACTGAGGCTGTTGAGTAGATCCACACACATGGAGGCCAGGGGAAGGGTCCTGCTCCTCCTCCTCCTTCAGGTATCGTGCCCGGCAAGGGCTTCCATTGGATGGGTCCATGGGTAATCTTGGCAAAGGTACCAGAGTGTTTGCTGTTGCCTTCTGCAGTGTGGCTGACCGGAAACTCTCCCACTCTTCGCACCTGCCATGGCGTATTGGAAGGGTTTACAGGCTGGTAAGGAACCTGCTTGGTCTTGTTATGTGTTATGAATGCACCACTGGGGAAGGGTAGGTGAGATGGAAGTCATCCTGAAGTTCAGTGATGATGCAGATGAAGCAAGAGGGTGGAATTTGTACTTATGTTTTATGTTTCAATTTTGCAGATTGGTAAACCCGGTGAGGCCGGAACTCGCGGGAAAGATGGGGTTCGTGGTCTGCCAGGTGTCCAGGGCCTCCGCGGCCCTGTCGGAGCACAAGGTTTACAAGGAAATCGTGGACTTACTGGCCTACCTGGGAGACAGGGCCCACCTGTAATTATCAGTACAATTTGGGCTTTATTCATGCTCAAAGGTGTTCATTACATTGAATTTACAAGTCTTGAGTTTTGCTTTGCCTCTTTTAAACCTTCTTTTAAAATGACCATTCCTAGGGTAAAGAGCCTATCGACCAACACATCAGACAAGTATGCATGAGGGTAATGCAAGGTGAGTACCTCTCAGAATAAATTGTCTATCATTTTGCTTTTGTAGCACCCCGTTACAAAATTCCAGTTAAACCCACTGTGTATCTCAGCATCGAAACCCTTTGCTATATCATAACCCATCTTAAATTTACACAGACTATACCATAACTCACCATAATGTACACAGATTTATATACCGTGACCCACTTGGAATATACGCAGATTGATATACTATAATCCAACTGGAATATAGACAGATTGATATACTGTACTCCACTTGGACTATACACAGATTGATATACTATAATCCAACTGGAATATAGACAGAATGATATACTGTAATCCACTTGGACTATACACAGATTGATATACTGTAATCCACTTGGAATATACACAGATTGATATACTGTAATCCACTTGGACTATACACAGATTGATATACTGTAACCAATTGGAATATACACAGGTTGATATACTGTAATCCACTTGGAATATACACAGATTGATATACTGTAATCCACTTGGAATATGCACGGATTGATATACTGTAATCCACTTGGAATATACACAGATTGATATACTGTAATCCACTTGGAATATACACAGGTTGATATACAGTAATCCACTTGGAATATACACAGATTAATATACTGTAATCCACTTGGAATATGCACGGATTGATATACTGTAATCCACTTGGAATATACACAGATTGATATACTGTAATCCACTTGGAATATACACAGATTGATATACTATAATCCACTTGGAATATACACAGATTGATACACTGTAATCCACTTGGAATATACACAGATTGATACACTGTAATCCATGTGGAATATACACAGATTGATATACTGTAATCCACTTGGAATATACACAGATTAATATACTGTAATCCACTTGGAATATACACAGATTGATATACTGTAATCCACTTGGAATATACACAGATTGATATACTGTAATCCACTTGGAATATACACAGATTGATATACTGTAATCCACTTGGAATATACACAGATTGATATACTGTAATCCACTTGGAATATACACAGATTGATATACTGTAATCCACTTGGAATATACACGGATTGATATACTGTAATCCACTTGGAATATACACAGATTGATATACTGTAATCCACTTGGAATATACACAGATTGATATACTGTAATCAACTTGGACTGTACACAGATTGATATACTGTAACCCACTTGGAATATACACAGATTGATATACTGTAATCCACTTGGAATATACACAGATTGATATACTGTAATCCACTTGGAATATACACAGATTGATATACTGTAATCCACTTGGACTGTACACAGATTGATATACTGTAATCCACTTGGACTATACACAGATTGATATACTGTAATCCACTTGGAATATACACAGGTTGATATACAGTAATCCACTTGGAATATACACAGATTAATATACTGTAATCCACTTGGAATATGCACGGATTGATATACTGTAATCCACTTGGAATATACACAGATTGATATACTGTAATCCACTTGGAATATACACAGATTGATATACTATAATCCACTTGGAATATACACAGATTGATACACTGTAATCCACTTGGATTATACACAGATTGATACACTGTAATCCACGTGGAATATACACAGATTGATATACTGTAATCCACTTGGAATATACACAGATTAATATACTGTAATCCACTTGGAATATACACAGATTGATATACTGTAATCCACTTGGAATATACACAGATTGATATACTGTAATCCACTTGGAATATACACAGATTGATATACTGTAATCCACTTGGAATATACACAGATTGATATACTGTAATCCACTTGGAATATACACAGATTGATATACTGTAATCCACTTGGAATATACACGGATTGATATACTGTAATCCACTTGGAATATACACAGATTGATATACTGTAATCCACTTGGAATATACACAGATTGAAATACTGTAATCAACTTGGACTGTACACAGATTGATATACTGTAACCCACTTGGAATATACACAGATTGATATACTGTAATCCACTTGGAATATACACAGATTGATATACTGTAATCCACTTGGAATATACACAGATTGATATACTGTAATCCACTTGGACTGTACACAGATTGATATACTGTAATCCACTTGGACTATACACAGATTGATATACTGTAATCCACTTGGACTATACACAGATTGATATACTGTAATCCACTTGGAATATACACAGATTGATATACTGTAATCCACTTGGAATATACACAGATTGATATACTGTAATCCACTTGGAATATACACAGGTTGATATACTGTAATCCACTTGGAATATACACAGATTGATATACTGTAATCCACTTGGAATATGCACGGATTGATATACTGTAATCCACTTGGAATATACACGGATTGATATACTGTAATCCACTTGGAATATACACAGATTGATATACTGTAATCCACTTGGACTATACACAGATTGATATACTGTAATCCACTTGGAATATACACAGATTGATATACTGTAATCCACTTGGAATATACACAGATTGATATACTGTAATCCACTTGGAATATACACGGATTGATATACTGTAATCCACTTGGAATATACACGGATTGATATACTGTAATCCACTTGGAATATACACAGATTGATATACTGTAATCCACTTGGAATATACACAGATTGATATACTGTAATCCACGTGGAATATACACAGATTGATAGACTGTAATCCACTTGGAATATACACAGATTGATATACTGTAATCCACTTGGAATATACACAGATTGATAGACTGTAATCCACTTGGAATATACACAGGTTGATAGACTGTAATCCACTTGGAATATACACAGATTGATATACTGTAATCCACTTGGAATATACACAGATTGATATACTGTAATCCACTTGGAATATACACAGATTGATATACTGTAATCCACTTGGAATATACACAGATTGATATACTGTAATCCACTTGGAATATACACAGATTGATATACTGTAATCCACTTGGAATATACACAGATTGATATACTGTAATCCACTTGGAATATACACAGATTGATATACTGTAATCCACTTGGAATATACACAGATTGATATACTGTAATCCACTTGGAATATACACAGATTGATATACTGTAATCCACTTGGAATATACACAGATTGATATACTGTAATCCACTTGGACTATACACGTATTGATATACTGTAATGCACTTGGACTATACACGTATTGATATACTGTAATCCACTTGGACTGTACACAGATTGATATACTGTAATCCACTTGGAATATACACAGATTGATATACTGTAATCCACTTGGAATATACACAGATTGATATACTGTAATCCACTTGGACTATACACAGATTGATATACTGTAATCCACTTGGAATATACACAGATTGATATACTGTAACCCACTTGGACTATACACAGATTGATATATTGTAATCCACTTGGAATATACACAGATTGATATACTGTAATCCACTTGGAATATACACAGATTGATATACTGTAATCCACTTGGAATATACACAGATTGATATACTGTAATCCACTTCGAATATATACAGATTGATATACTGTAATCAACGTGGACTATACACAGATTGATATACTGTAATCCACTTGGAATATACACAGATTGATATACTGTAATCCACTTGGACTATACACAGATTGATATACTGTAATCCACTTGGAATATACACAGATTGATATACTGTAATCCACTTGGAATATGCACAGATTGATATACTGTAATCCACTTGGAATATACACAGATTGATATACTGTAATCCGCTTGGACTATACACAGATTGATATACTGTAATCCACTTGGAATATACACAGATTGATATACTGTAATCCACTTGGAATATACACAGATTGATATACTGTAATCCGCTTGGACTATATAGAGATTGATATACTGTAATCCACTTGGAATATACACAGATTGATACACTGTAATCCACTTGGAATATACACAGATTGATATACTGTAATCCACTTGGAATATATACAGATTGATATACTATAATCCACTTTTACTACACACAGATTGATATACTGTAATCCACTTTTACTACACACAGATTGATATACTGTAATCCACTTTTACTACACACAGATTGATAATCTATAATCCACTTGGAATATACACAGATTGATAGACCATAATCCATTTAGAATATACACAGGTTGATATATTTGGAATATACACGTTGATATATCGTAATCCAGGTTGTAATGCGGACAAATTTGTTCGCAGTTCATGTTTGATGTTAATTGTTGCTTTGTTTGTTTTTTTGGGGGGGGGGGGGGGGGGGGGGGGGGGGGGGGGGGGGGGGGGGATATCTGTTAAGAGGGAATATTTTGTAATAGTCTATGGTTAAGGGGGGTAAATATTTGCATGTAAAAAATCTCTTCAATAAAAATTATTTAAAAAAAAAAGATATATCGTAATCCACTTGGAATATACACAGATTGATATACTGTAATCAACTTGGAATATACACAGATTGATATACCATGGGCGCGATTCTCCAGAAAGATTTCTACATGTGGTAGCGAGCAGGAACTGTCCGCGAGCATCCCAGCGCTCAGCCTTGTGAGGCCTGCAATGCAATTCAGCATTAATTGGTCCACTCAAGGAGGTCCCACAGGCTTCACACCAGAAATAACGGCTCGCCAGCTGGTTCACTGGGACTATGCTCGCCAACTGCCCCCATTCCCGCTAACAAGATTGAGCAGCACTTAAACAGCACTTGCACAGCCAAGCCTTTCAGCTTGCAGCCATGGCGCCGAGATGACTGGCCCCAAGGTTTGGAGACGTGGAGACGCGGACCTGTGTAGGCTCCTAGGTACGGTGAAGGCCAGGAGCAATCTCCTGCTCCTCCGAGGGTCCCTGACGGTGAGCCACAAGGCAGCCAATGCCGCCTGGGATGAAGAGGCAGCGGCTATCAGCTCGGGAAGAGTGACCAGGAGGACTGGCCTCCAGTGCCGCAACAAGGTCGACGACCTACACCAGGCAGCAAGGGTCCCCACCTGGGTCTGAACCCCCCCCCCCCCGATGTTGCTACTACATGGAACATGCAAATATTTGAGTGTTTGACAGCAGGTATGACAAGGTGACGCAAGGCCGAAATATACGAGCATGGCTGCACATGGCAGCAGAGTGCACTGCTGAAGGTGGCAGCGGCGGCTGGATGCTTTTTCATCTTGTCCTAAAATGTCCAATTTCAGGATGCTCGTAGCCATCCACCCACATCGCTGCTGGATGACTCAAATCTCTCAACACACTGACGGCATTGGAATTGCCCGGGAGGTTTTGATTTCCATTGCGTAATTCCCCTGCACCTTGCACCCTCTTTTAATAAGGCACGGGGAGTCCACAGCGAGTTGTAGTGAAGACATTTAATTAACAACAATATTATCTACACAAAGTTTAAATTATGAGGAGGGATGACAAAATAGGGATGCATTCCATGGAATTGCGAAGTTTAAGTGGTTTAACTGAAGATTCAAGATGAAGAAAAGATAACGTAGATAGACAGAAATTATTTCCACTGGTTAGTGGGTCTTCGACGAGAAGACGTAGCCTTAAAACTAGAGCCAAAATGTTTCGGAAATGAAATTGGGAAATACTTCTACTCAAGAGGGTGTGGAAAGTTTGGCCCCCTCTTCCACAAATGGAACTTGAGGTTGGGGTTTGAAGGTTAGAGTTGGGGGCATGGAGGTGGAGGGCGATGGAGGTAGGCAAGTGGGAGAGATGGAGTTGGGGGGTAGAGGTTGGAGGTAGGGTGTGGTGAACGAGGGTGGGGAAAGGAACATAGAACAGTACAGCACAGAACAGGCCCTTCGGCCCTCGATGTTGTGCCTACTCAAACCCACGAATCCATCCTATACTCGTAACCCAACATCTCCCCCCTTAACCTTACATTTTAGGACACTGCGGGCAATTTAGCATGGCCAATCCACCTAACCCGCACATCTTTGGACTGTGGGAGGAAACCGGAGCACTCTGAGGAAACCCACGCACACACAGGGAGGACGTGCAGACTCCGCACAGACAGTGACCCAGCCGGGAATCGAACCTGGAACCCTGGAGCTGTGAAGCATTTATGCTAACCACCAAGCTACCGTGCTGCCCAAGAGGTGCATCCGCAAGTGATCTATATCTTGTCTAGAATGAGGGTGAAATTAGGTGTGAGACAGTGGATTAGGTATGAGCATTTTGTCGTCTCCTATTGCTGGTAGCCACAGTCTCTCTCGTTCATTGCCACTCCAATATTGGCAAGTATTGTCTCCTCCATAGAGGGAAGTTGATATACATCCCCCATCAGTTGGTTTCTGCCTCTGGCTTATGCACCATCTTGCCCTTCAAGAGCGAGTGTGGTGCAATGTGTTTGATGTGGCTGTCATAGTTGAACAGTGTACGCAAGCTGTGAGATGTATAACGCTGGTATAGTTAATGAGGATGAGGTACAATAATTGTGAGGTATGAGTTGTGATTGATAGACACTGTGGTAGGCAGGTGATGGGTGTGGTGAATGGAGCAGTGAATTAATGAATTGTTCTTTCACATTTGCAAAGGGACACATGTGTATGTACTTGGTCATATGATGACCTGGTTCACCAATATCTGCTTTACAGTGGGAGAATGCAATATTGAAAATTTTTGGACTGATTAATTTTTCAATGTGAAGGAAAGGTGAAGGTATTTCAGCAAGTGCTGGCAGATGTGAAGAAAAGTCTTTGAAGTTTAGAAGAGGTTTACCAGGATGTTGCCTGGTATGAAGGGCATTAGCTATGAGGAGAGGTTGGATGAACTTGGTTTAGTATCACTGGAATGACCGAGGTTGAGGAGCGACCTGATAGAAGTCTACACAATTATGAGGGGCACGGACAGAGTGGATAGTCAGAACCTTCCAGGGTGGAAGAGTCAATTACTAGGGGACATAGGTTTAAAGTGCAAGGGGCAACGTTTAGAGGATATGTGCGAGGGAAGATTTTTTGCATATGCCTGAAACTCGCTGCCGGAGGAGGTGGTGGAAGCAGGTATGATAGTGAAGTTTAAGGGGTGTCTTGACAAATACATGAATGGGATGGGAGTAGAGAAATATGGACCCCGGAAGTGTAGAAGGTTTTAGGTTAGACGGGCAACATGGTATGTGCATGCTTGAAGGGTTGACGAGCCTGTTCCTGTGCTGTGTACTGTTCATTGTTCTTTGTTTATGAAACCCTTCATTTCTACCATCTGGATGAGGGAAAGTTATCTGAACCTGTTCAAAGTAATCAATAGTTAAACTTGAAACCTCCTCAACCTCTCCAGTGATCTTTGGCCCCTTTCTGAAAGAACTGAGCCTCGCAGGGGAACAGTTCAACAAACATAATGTTTTGTTAAATCATTTGCGGAATGTATGCTGTCTAGGCCAGCATTTATTCTCCATCCCTAATTGCCTTTGAGAAGGTGTGGTGAGCTGCCTTCTTGAACCGCTGCAGTCCATATGGTGTAGGTACTCCCACAGTGCTGTTGGGGAGGGAGTTCCAGGATTTTGACCCAGCGACAGTGAAGGAACGGCAATATATTTCCAAGTCATGATGGTGAGTGGCTTGGAGAGGAACTTCTAGGTGGTGGTGTTCATATGTGTCTGCTGTCCTTGTCCTTCTAGATGGTACAGGTTGTGGGTTTGGAGGGTGCTGCCGAAAGAGCCTTGGTGAGTTAGAACATAGAACATAGAAAAATACAGCACAGAACAGGCCCTTCGGCCCACAATGTTGTGCCGAACTTTTGTCCTAGATTAAGAACAAATTAATCTACACCCCATCATTCTACCGTAATCCATGTACCTATCCAATAGCCGCTTGAAGGTCCCTAATATTTCTGATTCAACTACTTCCACAGGCAGAGCATTCCATGCCCCCACTACTCTCTGGGTAAAGAACCTACCTCTGACATCCCCCCTACAGTTCCTGTAGTGCATCTTGTAGATGGTACACCCGTCTGCCATTGTTCATCAGTGATGGAGGGAGTGAATGTTTGTGGGTGGGGTGCCAATCAAAGGGGTTGCTTTGTCCTGGATGATGTTGAGCTTCAAGAGTGTTGTTGGTGCTGCCCTCATCCTTGCAAGTGGAGACTATTCCATCACACTCCTGACTTGTGTGTTATAGATGTTGGACACGCTTTGGAGAGTGGTGAGTTACTGGATTCCTAGCCTCTGACCTGCTCTTGTAGCCACAGTATACATTACCTCCATTACTTCCCAGTCATGGCCAATCTTGTGTAAGCCTAGCCACCACGTATCAGGCATTTATTGGACCTCAGAATCATATTGTAAAAAAAACATCTTCACTGATGTCCTTCAGGGAAGGAAATTTGTCATGCTTACCTGGTCTGGCCAACATGTCATTCCAGAGCCTCAGCAATGTGGTTGACTCTGAAAACCTCTCTGAAGTGACGTAGCAAGCTCAGCTGTATCAGACCTCTACAGATAAAAAGCACTGTGGGTATGTTTACATCACAGGGACAGCAGCAGCCTGAGAAGGTGGGTTCATTACCACCTTCTTGAGGGCAATTAGGAATGGAAAGGAGCGGCTGGCCCGGCCCGCAATACTGACATTCCCAAGAATGAAATTCAAATTAGGGTCTCCCCTGACATTCATAATGGTACATTAGTCAAAATGATGTCTGATTATGCTCCCCCCCCCCCCCCCAATTTCTGAGACATGTATAGGGGCCTCATGGTAGCATGGTGGTTAGCATCAATGCTTCACAGCTCCAGGGTCCCAGATTCGATTCCCGGCTGGGTCACTGTCTGTGTGGAGTCTGCACGTCCTCCCCGTGTGTGCGTGGGTTTCCTCCGGGTGCTCCGGTTTCCTCCCACAGTCCAAAGATGTGCAGGTTAGGTGGATTGGCCATGCTAAAATTGCCCGTAGTGTAAGGTTAATGGGGGGATTGTTGGGTTACGGGTATACGGGTTACGTGGGTTTAAGTAGGGTGATCATTGCTCGGCACAACATTGAGGGCCGAAGGGCCTGTTCTGTGCTGTACTGTTCTATGTTGTCATACCCCAGCTCTCGTGACATATGCTAACTTGATTCAGTTTTGTTGTAAAGTGTGATTTAGGCACATTAAAGAATTGGAATAATAATCAGTCTTGTTTGTTGACTGTCTATGTTCATCTCACAAATATGCGATCATATGATAATGTGAATTGGCAGGTTGGTGAGATACTTCATTGAATGTATGCTTTCACACTTCAAACCTGGGGCGGGATTCTCCGAGCCTCCGCCTGGTTGGCGAATCGCCGGGGGGGAGCACGTGAATCCCGCCCCCGCCGGCTGCTGAATTTACCGGCGCCGGGGATTTGGCGGGATCGGGAATTGCGCTGCGCTGTTTGGCGGCCGTTGGCAGCGTCTCCCCCCCCCCCGGTGATTCTCTGGCCCGCGATGGGCCGAGTGGCCGTCCGTTGTCGGCCGGTCCTGCCGGAGTATGTCACGACAGCTACTTATCGTCGGGATCTGGCTCTGCGGACGGCCTCTGGGGTCCTCGGGAGGGGGGGCGCGGAGGGATCTGGCCCCGGGGGGAGCCCCTATGGTGGCCTGGCCCGTGATCGGAGCCCATCGTTCCACGGGCGGGCCTGTGCCGTGGGGGGCACTCTATTCCTCCGCGCCAAGCGCTGTAACAATCCTCGATGGCCGGCACGGAACTGAACCCCGCATGTGCTGGGATGACACCAGCACACGCTGGCGCTCCCGTGCATGCGCCAACTCGCGCCAGCCGGCGGAGGCCCTTCGGCGCGGTTGGCGTGGTGCCAAGCCCCTTCCGCGCCGGCCGGCGCAG
Organism: Scyliorhinus canicula; assembly: GCF_902713615.1. Lineage (NCBI taxonomy): Eukaryota > Metazoa > Chordata > Chondrichthyes > Carcharhiniformes > Scyliorhinidae > Scyliorhinus > Scyliorhinus canicula. The sequence continues at coordinate 190,258,800 of NC_052151.1, forward strand.
CGCAAACCACTCCGGCACCGGCCTAGCCCCTGGAGGTGCGGAGGATTCTGCACCTTCGGGGCGGCCCGATGCCGGAGTGGTTCACGCCGCTCCTTCGCGCCGGAGGTGCCCGCCCCGCCGGTTTCCGAAGAATCCTGCCTCTGATATCTAAGAGTGTAATCCTGAATGTGTGAAGTAATTACAATGCAGTATAGTGTTTTAGAAAGTCTATTTAATAACAGTCCATTCGGGAAGAAAATCTGCCGTCCTAACCTGGTCAAGCTTAACATTTGACTCCAGACCCGCAGCAATGTGGTTGACTCTTATCTGCCCACACTTGGAGTATAGTGTTCAATTCTGGTTGCCACACTGCCTGAAGGATGTGGAGGCTTTAGAGAGGGTGCAGAAGAGATTCGCCAGGATGTTGCCTGGTATGGAGGGCATTAGCTCTGAGGAGTGGTTGAATAATCTTGGTTTGTTCTCACTGGAATGATGGAGGTTGAGGGGCGACCTGATAGAGGTTTACAAAATTATGAGGGGCATAGACAGAGTGGATCGTCAGAGGCTTTTTCAGGGTAGAGGGGTCAATTACTAGGGGGCATAGGTTTAAGGTGCGAGGGGCAAGGTTTAGAGGAGATGTACGAGGCAAGTTTTTTACACAGAAGGTAGTGGGTGTCTGGAACACGCTGCTGGTGGAAGCAGGTACGATAGTGACATTTAAGGGGCATCTTGACAAATACATGAATAGGATGGGAATAGAGGGATATAGACCCAGGAAGTGTAGAAGATTTTAGTTTAGACGGGCAGCATGGTCGGCGCAGGCTTGGAGGGCCGAAGGGCCTGTTCCTGTGCTGTACTTTTCTTTGTTCTTTGCTCTTTGCCCCTCTGAAGTGGCCGAGCAAGCCACTCAGTTGCCACTCAACTTCTATATATAAAAAGTCAAAAGCAGCGGTTCAGGAAGCTGGCTCACCATTACCTATTCAAGGGCAATTAGGGATGGGAAACATATGCTGGCCTAGCCCACAACTCATGAAAGAAGAAGAAGAAATTAGGGACCTATGACTGCTTGTTCCAAATCCCCATGATCGTGCGGTTGTGGGCAGGATTTACATCTATATATAATCATCAAACTCAAATGCCAGTCAGGAACCCAATTATAGACTCATAGAGAACAGATGGCCATTCAGGCCATTATTCTTGTGCCACTCTCTCAAAGAGCTACCCAATTAGTCCCACCCTCCTACTTTACCCTTTAGCTTGGCATGTTTCCTTTCCAAGTATTTCTCCAGTTCGCTATTGAAAATGTCTATTGAATGACAGTACATTCCAGGCCATAACAGTTATCTACAGCAAGATCATAGACTAATGTGCAGAAGGATGCATTTATATTTTTCCATGGTTAGCAAGAGATAGAGCAGGTCCCGTAGCTTAATGAGATGAGCACTCCTGCTCTCTATTTTATCCATTCCTCACACCAGGCATCTTCTTTCTCAGTTAGGTGGGCAATGTAGTGTCATACTTGACTGAAATAAAGGATGCCTTCTCAGATCAATAATCATGGTTTTGTTCAGCCGGAGTTGAGAAAGAGTTGCATTTATATAGCACCTTTTTACTCCACTAGGATGTTGCAAAGTTCTCCACAGCCAACGAGCGATAACCGATGCAATAGAAACTTCAGGATTAAAAATTAAAATCTTGAACTTGAAAAGAGAAGCATTTTTTCATTCATTGAGTGGATGTGGGCATCATTGGGCTGGGACATCCCTCAGTGCCCTTGAACTGAGTGGTTTGCCGGGCCATTTCAGAAAGGGTTTTAAGAGTCAATCACATTGCTGTGGGTCTGGGTTCACATGCAGGCCAGACATCCTAAGGATGGAGGATTTCCTCCCAGAAAGAACATTCGCGAGGCCGATAGGTTCTAATGACAATCAGCAATGGTTTCACAGTCATCATTTGATGTTTAGTTCCAGTTTTTTAAAAATTGAATTCAAATTCCACCATCTGACATGATGGGATTTGAACCTACGTCCCCAGGGCATTACCCTGCGTGTCTGGATTACTAGTCCAGTGACAATACAACTACACCATCACTTCCCAGCTAAATTACTGGTGACACCCTACTAGATTACTGAGGCATTTTGCGAGCCTTGTGAATATCATGTGGAAATGTTTCTCTATGTATGTTTTTACGGTGCTCCATAATTCAAATGTTGTCCAGTAGAAAATTAATTGAAATCTATACAATCATCAGGTCACACTGGAACAGGAAGCCCAGTCTATCTAGTTGTTAAAAAAAAAATCTATCTAGTTGTTAAAAAGCAAGTAAAAGTGCTGACGATCAAAGTTGGCCTTGTTAGTCTGAAAAGGTGGTGACATTGATTCAGTTCAAATACTCAAATGGTTAATTTAATGAACCAAAGAAAGTCTTAGAAGCTCTTATTGCAAGCAAATGTCACTGGAACGTTTTTGAATTGCACATATGCGTATCATAGAATTTACAGTGCAGAAGGAGGCCATTCAGCCCATCTAGTCTGCACCGGCCCTTGGAAAGAGCACCATACTTAAGCCTACTTGTGTGTATGTATGAACCTGTATCTACAAAAAGCACATCAGTAATTTTCAAAACTTTTGGAATGTCAATTGCTGACCTTACCATCAAGATTACTGTTCCATTTATCCTACTCTCCTGTTCTCAATAGACTTTTCCATTGATGGTCTATGAGTTTGAAGTCAACCTCAATCTTATGTTAGGGTTAGGGTAGTTACTTGCCTGTCCTTGCAATAATAGGGATACAAGATTTAGGACAATAGTATTAAAGGTGTAAATTTGAAAACTCAGAAGCACCATGTAAAGCATGCTGTTATGCCTCGGAATTGACTTTCCAGGTTTGCTCGAGCATGCATCAAGTAGTGGGGAAGTGGATGTTGGAAATGTGAAATAAAAATAGAAAATGCTGGAAAACCTCTTCTACAGAACTGAAGAGGGATAGAAATGTAATGAATTATGAAGAGGGATAGAAATGTAATGAATTATGAAGAGGGATAGAAATGTAATGAATTATGTAGTTGGATAGACGGGTGGAAAAGGTTGGGCAGAATACAAGGTCAGAGATAGGCTGGAGCTGAGGAGGGATTGACAAAGATGTCATGGGCACAAGGCAAGGAAGTGTTAATGGTGGCATTAAGGACTAAAGAAGTGCTAATAGTGGCATAAAGATAAGATAGCAGAATGTGGAAATAGGAGAACAAAGGTCAATGCTCAGTGAAAGCAAAACTGAAAAACAAGTGACAAATGGCGATGTGGAGGAGGGCGAGGGGGTTTGTATTGGGACAAACCAAGAAAACAAAAAGGGGGGGATCATTGGGCAGGAGGTTCCATGGGGATTTGAGGATAGCTTTTTTACCCAGAGGGTGGTGACGGTCTGGAACGCACTGCCTGGGAGGGTGGTAGAGGCGGGTTGCTTCACATTCTTTAAGAAGTACCTGATGAGTACTTGGCACGTCATAACATTCAAGGCTATGGACCAAGTGCTAGCAAATGGATTAGGTAGGCAGGTCAGGTCGGTGCAGACTCGATACAGTGGACTACGGCACTGTCAAGCAATACACACCAAAAATACAATATACATCAAATTGTTCCTTGTTGGTATTATGCATTTTGTTGACTTTGAGTAACTTGCACATTTGTGTTTTCCATCAGAACACTTGGCTCATTTGGCTGCCAGTCTCAGGCGACCGGAATCAGGTATCATGGGTCTGCCAGGGCGCCCTGGATCACCTGGACCCCCAGGCTCAGCTGGAGATAATGGCTTCCCTGGACAACCAGGGCCTCGTGGTCTTACTGGCCTCAAAGGTCCACCCGGTATAATCGGTTATAAAGGACGAAGAGGTAAGATCAAGCAAAAGCGTGCAGCGTCCAAAATAGTCTATTTAAGATTGACATGTGATGTATTTATATTAAAATGTATCAAAAACCACGCCAACAACCTGTCAGAATAAGTGCTTTATCTTTGATTAGCTGGTGCAATATTTATCTCTCCATGGATGTCCCAATATCTGTTGTCTTGAGGTAGCTGTCAATCCCTTTGATCGCTTCCTTTGAGTTACATACTGCACCTGAGAATTGTTTAATTTCTTTATAATCTCTCTTCCCTTCCGAAAGTAATCTGTAAATTTTGAACAAATATTCTTAGTGTCATCGAACCGCTTAATAATCTTGCGCTACATGGAATTTTTTTTAAACAGGGTATCGTGCTCAAACTAGTTCACTTAATTTAAAAAAAAAACAAATGTAGACTAACTCTGTCACATGTGCACCTTCAGCAACAGAACTGCAATTACAAAGCGTGCTGGCTGGAAGATTTCAAATCACTTTTTAAGCTCACAGTTTGTCTGTAATGTCGGCTTCCTCGGTAGTTCCATATTCTTATCTAATATGGATTTGTGTACAGGTGAACAAGGTGACAAGGGTGAAAAAGGCTTCCCAGGAAGAGGATCCAGGGGGTTGCCAGGACAACAAGGCCTACCAGGTATGTGCAAATTATGCTAATATCTCAGTTAGCTTCATTTTACTGGTTATGAAGTGTCGAGGACAACTTTTCTCTGTGAATATTGTGTTCTTATTTTAAAGGATGACATACAAATTCATCCTTTGTGTTTTTTTTGTAGATGAGTAAGAGCGTTGAATAATTCTGTGGAAATTCGGGCAGCACGGTAGCTTGTGGATAGCACAATTGCTTCACAGCTCCAGGGTCCCAGGTTCGATTCCGGCTTGGATCACTATCTGTGCAGAGTCTGCACATCCTCCCCATGTGTGCGTGGGTTTCCTCTGGGTGCTCCGGTTTTCTCCCACAGTCCAAAGATGTGCAGGTTAGGTGGATTGGCCATGATAAATTGCCCTTAGTGTCCAAAATTGCCCTTAGTGTTGGGTGGGGTTACTGGGTTATGGGGATTGGGTGGAGGTGTTGACCTTGGGTAGGGTGCTCTTTCCAAGAGCCGGTGCAGACTCTATGGGCCGAATGGCCTCCTTCTGCACAGTAAATTCTATGATAAATGTTTTGTTTTAAAACGGTCATTCCCTTTTTACAGGATCAACCTTGTGAAGTGGCATCAAAAGGGTAATTGTTGTCAGTTTAATGTAAAGGTGAAGGGTGTGAGTTGTCCCAGGTTGGATCTCTATTGTTGATCTGTTTGGTCGACAGTATAGAAACATCTGATGACATTTTTTAGGTCTGCATGGGCTGGATTCTCCGCTCTCGGGATTCTGTTGACTGGCAACGCACCCATGACCGGGGTTTTCCCGATAGCGTGGGGCTGCCCACAATGGTAAACCCCATTGACCGGCTGGCGAGACGGAGAATCCTGCTGCGTCACGCCAGAATCCCGCCCATGTGCGCGAATTATTAGCACCCTTGAAACCATCTTGTGTTTATCAAAATGAATTGGAAGCTGCATGTGTAGCAACATGTAGTTGATCATGAGTGTCCATAACATAATACGTCAATGTCAGATGTAAACTGACCATTAGGACCAAGCTGATGGTCTGTGAGGCCATTATTTTCCCACATTGCTGTATGGCTGTGAAACACCGGCAAAGGCACATGGGGCGGAAGTTTCCCGTAATTGGTCAGAGTGTCAGGTTCTGACTGAAAACTCTCCAGATGAACATCTGAGTTTTCAGACCAGATCTTCAGCCATACTGACGGAAGAAAAAAATCAGGGGTGGTGATTTACCTCAGTCTGGTGAGGCGGGGCCTGATAAAGCGACGAGTCCAACTCCACAAAGAACTGGGGTGCCCTGATCAGCACTGAAGCTAAACGACCACACCATCCCCCCACAAGCATTGTGGTGACCCCTCCCCCATAATCGGGGGCTCTCTTTTCCTCACCCTCCCTCTCGCTTGGGGCAGTATCGGGGGGCACCCTCTCCCTTCACTCCTAAATTCCCCCTCCCCCCCACTTTGCGGGCAATCCCCCCCTACCCTAGAGGGCCTCTGGCTCAGGGTAGCACTGACAGGTTGGCATTGCTAATGGGGGCCGAGGGCACTACCCCCAGCATGTCCCACTTTCCTTCCACCCACCTCCCTTCCGGGGCATTAAAATTCATTTAAATGAGGTTCCCACCCTTTGTGAGTGGGAGCCTCGTTAAACTACCAGTGAGGGGTAGGGAAAATGGGGAAAGAGATTTCTCAAGTCTCGGAGGATTTTACACCTGCATGGCCATTTACCCTCACGGTGAAAGCAGGCACAAAATCACTCCCATGGAATAATATCAAGCTGACCCTTACATCAAGCTGATGGTTTAGAAGGCCTTTGTTTTCAGCACGTGGCGGTAAAACATGGGCGACTTACAGCTACCAAGAAAGGCTCAGCAATTTCCATCTTCACTGTCTGTGGAGCATTATGGGTATCTCCTGGCAGGACAAAGTCACAATTGTGGTAATCCTTCCAAAGGTAGAGTTCCCAAGTTTGTTGGCACCAATTAAACAGAAGAGGGTGGAGCAGATACATCTTCAGGATGGAAGATGGTCGTCTACCCTCTTTATCCTGAGGTAGCCGGAGCCAAGCACCACTTCAGGGATGGTTCCAAGAGTGACTTGCAAGGGTGGACGCAGAGAGGATGTTTCCACTTTGTAGGAAATCTAAAACCAGAGGACACCATCTCAGACTAAAGGGGCGATCCTTTAAAACAGAAATGAGGAGGAATTTCTTCAGCAAGACGGTGATGAATCTGTGGCACTCTTCGCCGCAGAAGGCTGCGGAGGCCAAATCACTGAGTATCTTTAAGACAGAGATAGATAGGTTCTTGATTAATAAGGGGATCAGGGGTTATGGGGAGAAGGCAGGAGAATGGGGATGAGTAAATATCAGCCATGATTGAATGGCGGAGCAGATTCGATGGGCCGAGTGGCCTAATTCTGCTCCTATGTCTTTTGGTCTTATGGTGACATGAAGGCCCTAAGCATCAAATATCTCACCAAGGAATCAATGGCTGTTGAATGAGGGAAATGGCGACCCCTCCTGTGGGCTGGCGTGCACCACCACAATGGAGGAGCTTGGCAACAGGCATGAACAGAGAAAACAGCAACCCACAATGTCACTCGGCTGCTTCATGTGTGACACTTGTGGTAGAAGCTGACTCTCCAGGATTGGCATTCACAGCCGTCAGCAAAGGAGGACCAAATGAAGACCGCCCCCATCTCATTCCCCCACCGCCCCCCCCCCCCAATCTCATTCCCCCACCGGCCTCCCCCACCTGAACAGATTATTTGCTGTGTGTGCATCATCTCTTGAAGCTGGAAGAATGCCAATAACAATATAATACAGCGCAATCTGGATCAACTAGAATCACTTGTTACCTTCCTGTTGCTCCCTCTCCTAACGGTGCAGACTGATGTATGAGGTACAGCATGAGAACTGAGCAACAGCTTAGCCTTTCCTCTCCACTCCTAAATGAGCCAAAACTGAAGCTCATAGGATTAAAGGGAAAGTGGCAGCAAGAATAGAAAATTAATAAGGGACAGAGGGCAAAGATGTGGTAGCATTTTTCAGACTGGTAGGGTGCAGTGGTGTTCGTCACTGTATGCAAGCTCGGCAGGTAATAGGGAAAGTAAATGGAATGTTAGTCTTCATTTCAACAGAGATGGAGTGTAAAAATAGGGAAGTATTGCTAAAACTATACTTGGCACGAGTTAGATCACACCTGGAATAGTTGAACAGTTTTGGTCCCCTTATCTAAGGAGAGACACATTAGCATTGGAGGCCATTCCGAGAAGGCTCACTAGGTTTGTATTTGGACATATGATAGGGCAGCACGGTAGCATTGTGGATAGCACAGTTGCTTCACAGCTCCAGGGTCCCAGGTTCGATTCCGGCTTGGGTCACTCTCTGTGCGGAGTCCGCACATCCTCCCCGTGTGTGCGTGGGTTTCCTCCGGGTGCTCCGGTTTCCCCCCACAGTCCAAAGATGTGCAGGTTAGGTGGATTGGCCATGATAAATTGCCCTTAGTGTCCAAAATTACCCTTAGTGTTGGGTGGGGTTACTGGGTTATGGGATAGGGTAAAGGTGTTGAGCTTGGGTAGGGGGCTGTGTTCAAGAGTCTCTGTAGGTTGATCCCGGGTACGGAGGGATTTTCTTTTATGATGAGATACTGAGTTGAAATGACAAGGGACAGAAAGGTTTGGGGTTCTGCTTGCAGACAGAGTGATGATGTTCCGCAGAGCAGTTACCCAGCTTGTGTTTAGTCTCCCCAACGTAGAGGAAACCACAGGGGCAGAAGGAGTGTTGCACCTTCTGTGATTTCAGGGGAAGGTGCTGTGTGTGTATGTGGGGGGGGGGGGGGGGGGGGGGGGTGGAAATGAAGGGTTTGGGATGGTGGAGGAGTGGACCATGGTGTCATGGAGTGAGTGGTCCCTGCGGGAATGCTGACATGGGGGGAGGGGGGTTGCGTTTGATGGTGATATCATGCTGGAGCTGGCAGAAATCATAGAATCATAGAGTTTTCAGTGTAGAAGGAGGCCATTCGGCCCGTCGAGTCTGCACCAGCCCTTGGAAAGAGCATCCTACCCAAGCCCACACCTCGACCCTATTCCTGTAACCCAGTAACCCCACCCCACCTTTTTGGACACTTAAGAGCAATCTAGCATGGCTAATCCACCTGACCTGCACATCTTTGGACTGTGGGAAGAAGCCAGAGCACCCGGAGGAAACCCACGCAGACACGAGGAGAACGTGCAGACTCCGCCCAGCCAGTGACCAATGGCAGATGATCTGTTGAATGCGGAAGGCTGATGGGGTGAAAAGTGAGGGCAAGGGAATCCCGATCGTGGTTCTGGGAGGGAGGGGAAGCAGTGAGACAGAGGTGCGGGAGATGGGTCTGCCATGGTTGAGAGCCCTGTCAACCACGACGTGTGGGAACTGCGGCTGAGGCAAAATCAAGTGTTGTTTTTGGTGGTGGCATCAACGGAACGATGCAGCGAAATTGGTAGAATGGAATGGAATCTCTACAGGGAATGGGCTGTATTTCAGGTAGCTGTGGGAGTCGGTGAGTTTGTAATGAATATCGTCGAATAAGTGGTATAATAAAAAGTACTTTCTGATCACTCCTGAATGCTTTACATTTAGGAATATCCCTTCTTGTTCTTGATTTCACCATCAGAGGAAGTAATGAAGGGGCATTTAAGAAAGAAACAAATCAGAATGGGACTCAGAGTGTAATTTGGGTAAATGGACAACATAATCTCTTTGTATTCTGCAAAGGGCATTGGTATTAAACACATTGCTTTCCTATGTTACAGGAGAGCCTGGAAAGAACAGCTTTGGCAGGGAGGGTCGTGATGGTCCGAGAGGCATACCCGGAAAGAGTGGGCAGCCTGGAATTCCTGGTCCTCCTGGTCGTGCAGGGCTTACCGGTTACTGTGAGTCCTCCGCCTGCACACAAGCTCTACGGGCACCACCACCAGAGAACGTGAAGGGACCGTGAACTAGGAGTGCCCACCAGTTAGGATGTGGAACAGGTTGCAGAGAAAAGGAAGAGAACTGAAACCCACGTGATAGGCTTTAATCTGGGAAATGGATATGAATATTAACTTATCACACGATTTTGTCATGACAAAGAAATTGTCCTTGATGACCTGATTATGGTGCTCGGTAACAATTCTCCATTGGAAGCGCAATGAGACTAAAAGATGACCAGGAAAGAAAATGTGCTTTTGATAAATTGCTGATATCTCCCTCCCCTGGTGTGTTACATGATACGCAAATGCCCTTTCTCTTCAAATAAAGAACCAAAAAGAGAAGATTGTGTTAATTATTACCTCAGAAATGATCAAATTAAAAAAAACACAACTTAAAAGAAACCAATTGATGACGTTTGTTAGGTGTATGTACTATATTGTATACTAAACCTGTTAACAGGAAACCACAAGGTTTCATTTTGTACAGAAGTGTGTCTCAATGACTGTTCATGTTAAGACATGCCACATATCCTGTGTGCTGTAAATGTTTGATTCCTGAATAACTCGAGCAAATGTTCACATTTCTTGGTAAATTAAGTCAATTCGTATGAGTACTGGAGATTTCACCTCAGCAACTTTTGTCTAGGGCATGTGAAAGATATTGAGTATTTACTAATTTATCTCTCCTACTCTCTCTTTCCATCTCTCTCTCTCTCGCTCTCGCTCTCGCTCTCTCTCTCTTCCCCCCCCCCCCCCCCCCCCCCCCCCACCCATGCTTATGCCATCCTGGGTTAAGGCCGTTTGTCATCCTCAATTCCCCAAACCAGAAACAGTTCTTTAAAACAAATCACTCTATTTATTTTAACGCTCTGAAGTGACATAATTTTACCTGAAGGATATATAAATAAAATGTTGGAAATTTGTGCATGTTTTTTCATGAATGGTCAGTTTAAACATTGAATGACAAGTTGCCCAATCAGATAGCAAAGCTTTTGTTACTGTTCGTTTCCACGTTATTCTCCAGGCAAGAGATTTGCAGTGTACATGTCTTTGTGTTCTTTGTAAAAAAAAAAGGATTAAAAGTATCACACCAGTTATTTGCAAGAAGTGACTAATTTAACGAGTTATTTTTTGGATGTTGGATATAGTGGCAATAATTGGTGAACTTCTGGAATTTCAAATGAATACAGTCACAGAAATTTTAGTCAGCATTTGGAAAGAGGAATTTTAAAAAATGGTCCCATGTGAAATATGAATTCCTTACTGTCTGAAATGTCTCACACAGGTTGATAGACCTGCATGTCACACACGAGCATTTGCATTAGGTGTAGACGACTTGGCCTCTCATGTCTGCTCCACCATTCAATAAGATCATGGCTGATCTGATTGCAACTTCAACCCTACATTTCTGTCCACCTCCCAAAAACCTTTCACCCCCTTGTTAATCAAAAATTTAACCACTTAAATGTATAGAAATAGTCTGCTTTTTTCCTTTTTGAGGAAGAGTGTTCCAAAGAATCTCGGCCCTCTCAGAGAAAAACAAAAATCAATCTCATCGTCTCTGTGGGCCTGTTATTTTGCCTGGGTTTGGCTTTTCTTATTCAACATAGTTTTGACGTGCTCTAACTGGAGGTAGGGTGTTAGTAGGTTTTGTAAGTCACAAGGTGTGACATAGCAATGTACAAAAAGTCACAGACGGAGGAATTATCAAGCCTGTCATGTGACCATTTTTAAGGACCCCTGGGGGCGGGATGGCTGGTGGCAGTGGGGACGTGCGAGGGTGTAGAATTAGGACATTTCCTACTAGTCCTTGTCCTCTTTACCCATGGCAGGGGTGGTTTTGGTCAGCTGGCCCATGGGTCAATTGAGACCCTTGGATTAGATTGGATTTGTTTATTGTCACGTGTACCGAGGTACAGTGAAAAATATTTTTCTGCGCAGCTCAACAGATCATTAAGTACATGGGAAGAAAGGGGAATACAAGAAAATACATAATAGGGAAACACAAGATATACAATGTAACTACATAAGAATCGGATGAAGCATACAGGGTGTAGTGTTAATGAGGACAGTCAATAAGAGGGTTGTTTAGGAGTCTGGTAACAGTGGGGAAGAAGCTGTTTTTGAGTCTGTTCGTGCGTGTTCTCAGACTTCTGTATCTCCTGCCCGATGGAAGAAGTTCGAAGAGTGAGTAAGCCGGGTGGGAGGGATCCTTGATTATGCTGCCCGCTTTCCCCAAGCAGCGGGAGGTATAGATGGAGTCCTTGGATGGGAGGCAGGTTCATGTGATGGACTGGGCGGTATTCACGACTCTCTGAAGTTTCTTGCGGTCCTGGGCCGAGCAGTTGCCATACTAGGCTGTGATGCAGCCAGATAGGATGCTCTCTATAGTGCATCTGTAAAAGTTGGTAAGGGTTAATGTGAACATGCCGAATTACCTTAGTTGCCAATTAACAATATTATAGGATCCATTGTAGCTGTGAGTTATTGGTCGATTTCGTGGCTCTTAGGGGGCTGATAGATGGTAATCTGACTGTAAAGTATTCGTGAATTCTAGTCCAGTTCTGGGGAATATATCCAGGATTTCAGGCCCAACTGGTCTCTGCCAATGTTTCTGCTTTGAATGAGCCTCTTTCCACTGATTTTCATTTAACCTTCTCTGGGCAGCATGCTATCACAGTGGCTAGCACTGCTGCCACTCAGTGCCAGGAACCCGGGTTTGATTATGAACTTGGGTGGCTGTCTGTGTGGGGTTTTCACTTTCTCCCCATGTCTGCCTGGGTTTCTCTGGATGCTCCAGTTTCCTCCCACAATCGAAAGATGTGGAGGTTTGGTGGATTGGCTATGCTAAATTTCCCCTTGGTGTCCAAAGATTAGGTGGGGTTACGGGATAGGTTGGGGGAGTGGGCCTGGGTAGGGTGGTCTTTTGAAAGATCGGTGCAAACGAGATGGGCTAATGGCCTCTTTCTGCACTGTAGGGATTCTATAATATCCGTCTATTTCTTTATCTCATGTGATTTATATTATTTCACAGGTGTGGGTATCGCTGGCTAGACCAGCATTTATTGCCCACCCCTAATTGCCCTTGCGAAGATAGTGATAAACTGCCCTCTTGAACCACTGCAGTTCATTTGGTGTAGGTACACCCACAGTGCTGCTAGGGACAGAGTTGCAGGATTTTGATCCAGTGACAGTGAAGGAACAGGGATGAAGTTCCAAGTCAGGATGGTGAGTGACTTGGAGGGGAACTTGCAGGTGGTGGTGTTCCCAGGTATCTCTGCCCTTGTCCTTCGAGATGGTAGCGGTCATGGGAAGGTGCTGTCAAAGGAGCAGGCTAGGAATCCTGTTCTGAGTAATTCACCTCCTGACTCCCCAAAGTCTGTCCACTATCTGCAATGCACAAGTCAGGAGTGTGATGGAATATTCTCCACTTGCCTGGATGAGTGCAGCTCCAACAACACTCAAGAAGCTCAACACCATCCAGGACAAAGCAGAACGCTTGATTGCTGTCCTTCTGCAAATACCCAATCCTTCCACCACCGAAGAACAGTGGCAGCCATATGTACCATCTCCAAGATGCACTGCTGGAACTCATCCAGGTTTATTAAGCAACACCTTCCAAGACCCACGACCACTACCATCTAGAAGGACAAGACTATACAGGACAAGAGAACACCACCACCAGGAACTTCCCCTCCAGGTCACTCACCCAATACAGTGTGTGTACCGACACCTTACAGACTGCTGCGGTTCAAGACGGTAAATAGGAATGGGCAATAAATTCTGGACTACTGCAAAGCGAAGCCCACACCACTTGAATTAGTAAAAATGGTCTCCAAATCCTTACGGACATCCAATTGGTCCCTCAGATGGAGTGACCACTGGCTCAGTTGTAACATTCTCACCTTGGAGTCGGAGGGTTTGTTTTAGACTCCATTTCAGACAGCTCCAGTTAATGGAGTGGAAACTGGCTCCGAACACTGGCTTCATCTCCACAGGAGGTACTTGTGGTTAATATGTGCCGATGATGCTAAGCTCCTCTTTCCATCAAGTGTCTTAAGCATCTTGTGTGTGAGACTTGAGTTCAGAGCAACCTTGGGACAGAACACAATGCCCAAATGGACATTAGTTTCCAAAATGACACCCCTTTCATACAATGAAGCGGCAATTAATATGGGGAAGGAGCCCTGAAACATCACAGCTATGATCAGATATTGCACAGCTCTGCCTCATTCACTCTACACTCCGTCAGATAAGATGACATTTTGACGATGCTTAGTGGGCTCTCCTAGGCAATTGGAGAGACCCCGGTGGGTGGAGACAGGGCAGTGTGGCACCCTGGCACATTGGCACTGCCAGCCTGGCAACCTGTTTAAAACTAAGGGGTTGCCCATTTATAAAGGTATGAGGAGAAATGCTTTCTCTCAGAGGGTCACGAGTCTCTGGAACTCTCTTCCTCAAAGGGCAGGGAAGCAGAATCTTTGAATATTTTTAAGGTCGAGCTGGTTAGATTCTTGATTATCAAGGAGGTTGGTTTACAGGTGCAACAGGTGATTAAGAAGGCAAATGGTGTTTAGTCCTTCATTGCTAGAAGGATGGAGTTTAAGACTAGCGAGGTTATGCTGCAATTGTATAAGGTGTTAGTGAGGCACACCTGGAGTATTGTGTTCAGTTTTGGTCTCCTTACCTGAGAAAGGATGTACTGGCGCTGGAGGGTGTGCAGAGGAGATTCACTAGGTTAATCCCAGAGCTGAAGGGGTTGGATTACAAGGAGAGGTTGAGTAGACTGGGACTGTACTCGTTGGAATTTAGAAGGATGTGGGGGGATTGTATAGGAACATATAAAATTATGAAGGGAATAGATAGGCTAGATGCGGGCAGGTTGTTTCCACTGGTGGGTGAAAGCAGAACTAGGGGGCATAGCCTCAAAATAAGGGGAAGTAGATTTAGGACTGAGTTTAGGAGGAACTTCTTCACCCAAAGGGTTGTGAATCTATGGAATTCCTTGCCCAGTGACGCAGTAGAGGCTCCTTCATTAAATGTTTTTAAGATAAAGGTAGATTGTTTTTTGAAGAATAAAGGGATTAAGGGTTGTGGTGTTCGGGCCGGAAAGTGGAGCTGAGTCCACAAAAGATCAGCCATGATCTCATTGAATGGCGGGGCAGGCTCGAGGGGCCAGATGGCCTACTCCTGCTCCTAGTTCTTATGTTCTTAGGTGAAAGGTTGTTCGGGGTGGGCAGGAATGTGGGTTTGAGCTTCCAATCAGATCAGCCACGATTTAAAGGGCTGAATGGCCTACACCTAAATCGTATGTTCTTATGCAATATGATGACAACAGCATGTGTCTGCGATTAAACCCCAAGCATTATGAGCAAAATAAATGTGTTCTGTCCTGTGGGTACCCAAATTTGAAACTTAAAATGCTGGAGCTTTACAAAATGTGTTTCTGAGATCACAACATGAGCAATGGACTGATACATCGCAGTGAGTGATGTGGTTCAAGGATGCTTACACATACAAACACATAAACATATATTTCCTTACTCGTATTGGAACAATATAACACTCTGCCCTTCCCTTCCCCCTCAACCTCCCTCACTACACGTCCCTCTCACCATCTTCCACCTTCACCTTCCGCCCAGTCCATCCGTCTCCTGTGGCTATGAAGTAGTGGCAATAATAGAAATGTGGTTTAAAAATTGAGGGGTCTGGGCTCTTAATGTTCACAGATATAAATTATTCAGAAAAGATAGGGAAGGAAATAAGTGAGGTGCGGCGTGACAGGACTAATCACGGAAGATCTTGTCTTTGAATGGGAAAGGAAGAGTTGGGAAGTGGAAATGGTTTCATCACACTTTATTCTACAGAGAGAGGTAGAGGAGCAAGTCTGCAGAGAAATCATGGCCATGTGCAAACGCTATCGAGTGGTGACTCGAGGGGACTGCGATTCCCCAGATAACGATTGGAAGAATGCTCGAGTAAAGGGAGAGGAGGTGGAGGAATTTCTGATATATGTTCAGGAGAACTTCCTTCAGCAGCCTGCTCTTGATCCAACTAGGAAGGAGGATCTGGGGAATGAGGTGGGCCTGTGGACTAGGTGGCTGTGTGGAAGATTCAGGGAGGAGTGAGCCTCGTATCACAAAGTTTAGATTAGTAGTAAAGTAGTAAGAACAATCAAAATAGAATTTATCAAGTAGAAGAGAACATAGAACATAGAACAGTACAGCACAGAACAGGCCCTTCGGCCCTCGATGTTGTGCCGAACAATGATCACCCCACTTAAACCCACGTAACCCGTATACCTGTAACCCAACAATCCCCCCATTAACCTTACACTACGGGCAATTTAGCATGGCCAATCTACCTAACCCGCACATCTTTGGACTGTGGGAGGAAACCGGAGCACCCGGAGGAAACCCACGCACACACGGGGAGGACGTGCAGACTCCACACAGACAGTGACCCAGCCGGGAATCGAACCTGGGACCCTGGAGCTGTGAAGCATTGATGCTAACCACCATGCTACCGTGAGGCCCCAGAATTTACAGTGCAGAAGGAGGCCATTCGGCCCATCAAGTCTGCACCGGCTCTTTCTTTTTTGAAAGAGCACCCTACCCAAGCCCACATCTCCACCCTATCCCCATAACCCAGTAACCCCACCCAACACTAAGGGCAATTTTGGACACTAAGGAAAATTTAGCATGGCCATTCCACCTAACCTGCACATCTTTGGACTGTGGGAGGAAACCGGAGCACCCGGAGGAAACCCACACGGGGAGAATGTGCAGACTCCGCACAGACATTGACCAAATCCAGGAATCGAACCTTGGACCCTGGAGCTGTGAAGCAATTGTGCTAACCACTATGCTACCGTGGCGTGTTGAGATAATAGAAGAACTAACTACAAGGGGATCAGGGTGATTCCGACAGAGTAAAATGGAAGCGATGACAACCTTTAATGGAACACTGGCACATTTTGAAGAAGTCAGAGACGTCTACAGCACAGGAAATGCCCTTCAGCCCATCACTTCTGCACTGGTCAAAAACAACCACCTAACTATTCTAATTCCATTTTCCAGCACTTGGCCCATAGCCTTGTACGCCCAGAGATCACAAGTACACATCTGAATACTTAAATGTTATGAGGGTCACAGCCTCCACCATCCTGCCAGCCAGTGAGTTCCAAACTCCCAACACCCTCTGGTTGAAAATGTTTTCCTTCATATCCCGTCTAAACACCCTGCCCCTAACCTAAAATCTATGCCCCCCACCCTAGTCATTGATCCCTCCACCAAGGGGAAACATTTATTCCCGTCTACCCCATCTATGCCCCTCATAATTTCATATATCTCAATCATGTTTCCTCTGCTCCAAGGAAAACGACACCAGTCTATCCAATCTCTCATCTTAACTAAAACACTCTCCAACCCAGGCAACATCCTGGTAAATATCCTCTGCACCCTTTCCAGTGCCAGCACATTCCTCCTGTATTGTGGATTCCAGAACTGCACACAATACCCCAGCTGTGGCCTAACCAACATTTTTTACAGATCCAGCATAACCCCCTGCTTTTAACTATGCCTTCCGTTCATCATCTATTCCATTGCCTTGTTTTTTTACATAGAATTTACAGTGCAGAAGGAGGCCATTCGGCCCATTGAGTCTGCACTGGCTCTTGGAAAGAGCACCCTACCCAAGGTCAACACCTGTACCCTATCCCCATAACGCAGTAACCCCACCCAACGCTAAGGGCAATTTTAGACACTATGGGCAATTTATCATGGCCAATCCACCTAACCTGCACATCTTTGGACTGTGGGAGGAAACCGGAGCACCTGGAGGAAACCCACGCACACACGGGGAGGATGTGCAAACTCTGTACAGACAGTGACCCAAGCCGGAATCGAACCTGAGACCCTGGAGCTGTGAAGCAATTGTGCTATCCACAATGCTACCGTGCTGCCCTTAGTCCTGCCTAAGTGCATTACCTCACAGTTATCTAGATTGAATTCCATTTGCCATTGATCAGTCCATTTGACCACCCATCTATATTCTTCTGTAATCTAAGGTTATCACTATTTACCTTCCCAGCAATTTTCATATTATCCGCAAACTTACTGATCAATCCCAAGTCTAAATCATTCATCTAAACCACAAATGCAAGGGTCCCGACACTGATCCCTGCGGGACCCCACTGGAATCAGGCTTCCAGTCAGAAAAAGAACCTTAGACCATCACCCTCTGCTTCCTGCCGCTCAGTCAATTCTGGATCCAATTTGCTAAATTTCCTTGGATTCCATGGGGCTCTGACCTTTGCTATCAGTCTCACATGTGGGACCTTATCAAAAGCCTCGCCTAATTCCAAGTAGACTATGCCAAATGCATTGCCGTCATCTACACACCTGGTCACCTCTTTGAAAAATTCAATCAAGTTAGTCAGGCATGACAAAACCATGCTGACTGTTCTTTATTAATCCCTCCCTCCCCAAATGCAGATTAATTCTGTCTCTCAGAATTGCTTCCAATAGTTCCCCCACCATTGAGGTTAGACTGACTGGCCTGTAGTTTCCTGGTTTATCCCTTCCCACCTTCTTGAATAATGGTACCACATTGGCTATCCTCCAGTTCTCCGGCACCTCTCCTGTGGCCAGAGAGGAATTGGAAATTATTGCCAGCATGCTTGCTATTTCTGCCCTTGCTTCTCTCAACAGCCTGGGATACATTTCATTTGTCTACTTTTAAGCCTGCCAAACCACTCAGAACCTCCTCTCTGTCTTCTGTTAATTTATTTGATGTTATCATAGACCTTCTCACTAGTTGTGGTGAGATAACCACTGTAGTTATGTGTACTGCAGTAGGGGGATGTATGCCTGTACCTGTAATACAGTTTCCTCCGGACAGCCCCTGCCGGCTAGCTCCGCCCACAGGGAACTTATGTATAAATGTATGAGAGCTGCTCAGACCCTTAGTCTACTGTTGCAGATGGAGGGACAACATCGTACAGCAATAAAGCCTCTATTGTACTAGTCTCTCGGCTTTGAGTATAATTGTTAGCGCCACACTAGTGAACACTGACACAAAGTATTCATTTAGAACCCGACCTATATCCTCCGGTTCCATATGCAAATTACCAATGTGGTCCTTGATGGGCTCTACTCTGTCCTTAGTTATCCTTTTACCCTTAATGTATTTGTAAAACAATTTCGGATTTTCCTTTATTTTACCTGCCAGTATCCTTTCATGTCCACTTTATGCTATCTTAATTTCCTTTTTAAGTTCCCTCTTGCACGTTCTATATTCTTCTTGGGTTTCTGATAATTTGAGTCCTCGAAATCTGGAATTAACCCTCCCTTTTCTCTTTATCCAATACGGTATATAGCTCGATGTCCAGGGTTCATTGGAATTATTGGTCCCACCCTTTTTCTTCGTTGGAACAAATTGGCTTTGTACTCTCCCTATTTCCTTCTTGAATGAGCCCCACTGTTCTGTCACCTTAAAATCTGATCCCAGTCCACTCTGGCCAATTCATATCTGAACTTATTAAAATCAAGGGTGGCACACTGGTTAACACCAGAGACCCAGGTTCAATTCTAAATTAGCCTTCCCCCAGTTTAGAACTTGATATCTGGCCCATCCTTGTCCTTTTCCATAACAATCTTAAATCTTATAGAGCTATGATCGCTGTCTGCAAAATACTCCCCCATTGATACTTCAACCACGTGCCTGAAATGAAATGAAAATTGCTTATTGTCACGAGTAGGCTTCAATGAAGTTACTGTGAAAAGCCCCTAGTCGCCACATTCCGGCGCCTGTCCGGGGAGGCTGGCTTCATTACCTAAAACTAAGCCCGTCCTCTCTTTAGTAGGCTCTTCCACACACTGATTAAAAAGATCTCCTAGTTGCATTTTAAGAATTCTGCTCTCTCTAAACCGTTTACATTATGACTATCCCGGTTAATTGGGGAAGTTGAAATGCCCCTAATATCACTAGCCTTTTACACTCCTCTGAAATTTGCCTACTGTTTCTCCCGGAATGTTAGGGGATCTAAAAA
Organism: Scyliorhinus canicula; assembly: GCF_902713615.1. Taxonomy (NCBI): domain Eukaryota; kingdom Metazoa; phylum Chordata; class Chondrichthyes; order Carcharhiniformes; family Scyliorhinidae; genus Scyliorhinus; species Scyliorhinus canicula. The sequence continues at coordinate 190,278,285 of NC_052151.1, forward strand.
ATCCTCTCAGCAATGCGATTACGGGCAGCACGGTGGCACAGTGGTTAGCATTGCTGCCTACGGCGCTGAGGACCCGGGTTCGAATCCCGGCCCTGGGTCACCGTCCGTGTGGAGTTTGCACATTCTCCCCGTGTCTGCGTGGGTTTCACCCCCACAACCCAAAGATGTGAAGGGTAGGTAGATTGGTCACTCTAAATTGCCCCTTAATTGAAAAAAATAAAAATAATTGGGTACTCTAAATTTAAAAAAAAAAAAGCAATGCGATTACTTGTCTTTGGTTATTAAGTTCTACCCATGGGGCTTCATTTGAAATTCCAGGTGCAGGCTAGTTTCAGGTACAGGCTAGATGAACATAGAATTTACAGTGCAGAAGGAGGCCATTCAGCCCATCGAGTCTGCACCGGCCTTTGGAAAGAGCACCCCACTTAAGTCACACACCTTCATCCTATCCTCATAACCCAGTAACCCCACAACCTTATTGGACTATTGGCAATTTAGTATGGCCAATCCACCTAACCTGCACATCTTTGGATTGTGGGAGGAAACCGGAGCACCCGGAGGAAACTCAGAGAACATACAGACAGTGACCCAAGCTGGGAATCGAACCTGGGACCCTGGCGCTGTGAAGCAACCGTGCTAACCACCGTGCTACCATACTGCCCTAAATAGATACATTCCTTCTTTTTTTTATTAATTTAGAATACCTAATTCATTTTTTCCAATTAAGGGGAAATTTATCGTGGCCAATCCACCTACCCTGCACATCTTTTGGGTTCTGGGGGCGAAACCCATGTAAACACGGGGAGAATGTGCAAACTTCACACGGACAGTGACCCAGAGCCGGGATCGAACCTGGGACCTCGGCGCCGTGAGGCAGCAGGGCTAACCCACTGCGCCACCGTGCCGCCCATAATAGATACATTCCAACAAGACAGAAAGCCAAGAAAACCAAAACTAGGATTTCTTGAATTCTGAGAGAAGTTGAGAATGTGAAGAAACAAAAAAAAAGAGAATGATGCATGTCTGGTGAATTATTCAAACAGGAAACCCTATCCTAACAATTTAACAACCTACCCTGTACTACACCCAACCTTGAACACAATCTACTATACACCCTTCTCTCTCCATCCCCGTCCAAGTCAGCCTTAATACGGTTGAAGGCCTGGTGTGCCTCTGCCATCAGGGGAAACAGAGTGGATTGAATGAGTGGACGGGCCTTGTCCGCATAGTTTGGGACCCACTGGGCGTAATAAGAGAAGAACCCCAGGCATCGTTTGAGGGCCTTGGAGCAGTGGGGGAGGGGTGTTCCATGACGGGGTGCATGTGGTCGGGATCGGTCCCCAGAACTCCGTTCTGGACCACATAGCCGAGGATGGCTAAGCGGTTGGTGCTGAACACGCACTTCTCCTTGTTATAAGTTAGGTTGAGGAGAGATGCGGTGTGGACAAATTTAGCAAGGTTGGCATCATGGTCCTGCTGATCATGGCCGCAGATGGCGACATTGTCCAGGTACGGGAAGGTGGCCCGCAGTCCATACCGGTCAACCATTCGGTCTATTTCCCATTGGAAAACCGAGACCCCGTTAGTGACGTCAAAGGGAATCCTGAGAAAGTGGTAAAGGCGGCCATCTGCTTCGAAGGCAATGTATGGCCGGTCCGCCTTACAGATGGGGAGCTGGTGGGAGGCGGATTTCAGGTCCACAGTTGAGAAGACCTGGTACTGTGCAATCTGATTGACCATATCAGATATGCGTGGGAGGGGGTACGCGTCGAGCTGCGTGTACCAATTGATGGTCTGGCTGTAGTCCACGACCATCCTGTGTTTCTCCCCAGTTTTCACCACCACCACTTGGGCTCTCCAGGGGCTGTTGCTGGCCTCGATGATGCCTTCCCGAAGCAGTCGATGGACTTTGGTCCTGATGAAGGTCCGGTACTGGGCGCTGTACCATCTGCTCCTGGTGGCAACGGGTTTGCAATCCGGAGTTAAGTTTGCAAATAGAGAAGGTGGGTCGACGTTTAGGGACGCGAGGCCGCACACAGTAAGGGGTGGTAGGGAGCCCGCCGAATTTCAGTGTTAGGCTCTGGAGTTTGCACTGGAAGTCCAGGCCGAGTAGCAGGGCAGCGCAGAGGTTGGTGAGGATATAGAGGCGGAAGCCGCTGAACTCCACGCCCTGGACGGTGAGACTGCCTGTGCAGTACCCCCGGATCGCCATGGAGTGGGACCCGAAGGCCAGGGAGATTCTCTGGTTGGTGGGGTGTACCGCGACGGAGCAACGCCTTACCGTATTGGGATGAATGAAGCACTCGGTGCTCCCGGAGTCCAGTAGATTTGTGCCCATCGATTTTCATGTTGGTGGAAGCAGTTGACAGGTTGTGTGGGCGAGACTGGTCAATCGTGACCGAGGTGAGACGCGGCTGGTCATCGATGGTGGCAGGCGTTGAGGTGCCTGGGGGCATCGATCCTGGTAAGATGGCGCACCCACGGGCCGCACATGTCATGAGGAAGACGAGATGGGGGCACCCGATGATCCTGAGGAGAACAAGATGGTGGTGCCCATGGGCTGCACGTGGTTCGAGGAGGGGAAGATGGCGGTGTCCACTGGTCGCACATGGTCCGAGGAGGGGAAGATAGCGGCGCCCACTGGTCGCATGTGGGGGGAGTCGGAACAATAGCGGCGACTGCGCGGGCCTGGCACACTGCAGCAAAGTGTCACTTTTTGCCGCAGGCCTTGCACAGGGCAGTCCGGGCCAGGCAGCACTGTCGGGGGTGTTTAGGCTGCCCACAGAAGTAATATTTGGGTCCCCTGGGGTTGGTTGGCTGCTGCGCAGCACAGGTGTGGGGTTGGCTGAGGGGGGCCGTTGGTGTGGTCCATGATGGAGCGGCCGTCTGCAGAGTCCACAATACGCGTAGCCAGAGGCGTAGGCCTGGATGTTGCGCAAAGTGACCGTAAGCGATAGCGCTAGCTTTTTAGTCTCCGCGGTCGAGTATGGCCCCTTCTAAGAGGCGCTGTCAGATGTAATCCCTGTGTCAAAAGAGTCTCTCATGAGCAAGTTCGAGTGTTCCGTGGCCGTTCCCCTAGTCACCGTCTCTAACTTGGGGAATCAGGGCACGCTAGAAATCTTCCACTGACTCACTGGGAAGTTGACAACGAGTGGAGAGGATGTGCCTGGCACAGAGCCTGTTAGTTCACTGAGCGTAGTTTTCTTTCAGTGGTGCCATGGCTTCTGCGTAGATCGGCATGTCCTGGATAAGTGGAAAGACGTTGGAGCTTAGCCGCGTGTAGAGGATCTGAATATTCTGAGCTTCAGGAATTGGGTCTGGCGCAGACCCGATGTATGCTTCGAAACAGGCTCGCCAATGTTGAAAGTCTCTTTTGGCAGTGTCTGATTGCGGATCCAGCTGCAGGCGATCCGGCTTGATGCGGAGGTCCATCTTCTGAAAACTTAGTGTAATAAATTGATGCATGATCAATTATACAAAGGCGAGAGTTGGATGCAATCGAGGCTTTATTACAGCAGCTGGCAAAATGGCTGTTGTATGGGAAGCACACATATTTATACTCTGCCTCCTGGGCGGAGTCAGCAGGCAGGGAACTACCCCCGTACCTGGAGTACAGGGCCTTACCGTAAAACACCTACACAAACATCCTCTATATACAATATGTACATCAGCGGTGACTACCACAGATTGTTATAATCAACTAAATTTCAACAAATTGGGCATTAAGAACAAATGCTAAGATTGACTGTAAACCAGCTGACGGGGACTGAGCCACTGCATAAACAGCAGTGGGAAAGTAGATCATTTGAAAGTGGGAAGAGTTGATCATTCAACCCAGTCTGGGACACAGCACCTTAGATCTTCAATGCCTGAATCATTACAGATTGACACCTTCCTTCTTTCCTTCAGGGTCAAATTTCATCTCATATCTATAATTCACATCTTTCTGGTGCTGGTTCCCTTTGTGCGGTTTGCTTTCCAATTCCTTTGGAACAGCCCTCGTCCACGTTTATCTGGATCGAGTAGAGAACTCCTTTTTGTTTAGAATCCAGTTCCTCAAAGCTGTATATTTTCTGATCCTGCCCTTCATCATCTCCCACTTTGAGTGACTATTTGATGGGAGGCTGTGGCACAGTGGTATTGTCACTGGACTAGTAAACCAGAGACCCAGAGTAATGTCCTGGGGACTTGGGTTCAAATCCACGGCAGATGGTGAAATTTGAATCCAATAAAAATCTGGAATTAAAAAGCTAATGATAACCATGAAACCGTTGTCAATTGGCATAAAAACCCATCTGATTCACTAATGTCCTTTAGGGAAGGAAATCTGCCATCCTTACCTGGTCTGGCCTACATGTGACTCTAGACCCACAGCAATGTGGTTGCCTTTTAACTGCCCCCTCAAGGGCAATTAGGGATGGGCAATATATGCTGCACAGTCCGCAATGCCCACAAATAAAAATAAAACAAACCTACCGTAATCTCCATTGCTGGTGAAATCCAGCACTTCTCCATCTGAAAAGCACAGCAAGAGGGTGTGGACAAAATGGATGCTGTGTACATGTCCTACCTCTGTGCTGACACTGGCCAGGACTGGGAATGAATCATAGAATTTACAGTGCAGAAGGAGGCCATTTGGCCCATCGAGTCTGCACGGGCCCTTCGAAAGAGCATCCGACCTAAGCCCACACCTCCACCCTATTCCCGTAACCCAGTAACCCCAACATACCTTGTTGGACACTAAGGGCAATTGAGCCTGGCCAATCCACCTAACCTGCACACCTTTGGACTGTGGGTGGAAATCGGAGCACCCGGAGGAAACCCACACAGACACGGAGAGAAAGTGCAAACTCCACACAGATTCTCAGGTGAATCACCTCAGGTGAAGATTCACCTGAGGAAGGAGCTGTGCTCCGAAAGCTAGTGATTCGAAACAAACCTGTTGGACTTTAACCTGGTGTTGTAAGTCATCTTACTGTGCCCACCCAAGTCCAACACCGGCATCTCCACTTTATATATATATAGATTGGACTAGTTAAATTGGCAAAGGTAGTCCGAAGAACAAATTCAATGAGTGTATTCAGGACAGTTCCTTAGAACTAAACGATCTGGAATGAACAAAGGCTATTTTATAGCTGTTATGTGTAATGAGAAAGGATTAATTACTAATCTCCTCATCAAGCATCATCCAGGCAAGAGTGATAATAATATGCTGATTGAGGTTAAGCAATTTGAGAATTCCATAGACTCACCATTCTCTGGGTGAAGACATTTCTCCTCATCTTAGTCCTAATTGGTCTACCCATATCCTCAGACTGTGATCCCTGGTTCTGAACACACCCACCATCATCAACATCCTTCTTGAATTTTATAGGTTTCTATAATTCCCCCCTCATTCTTCAGAACTCCAGCTAACTGATTCAATCTCTCCTTGTACGTCAGTCCCACCATCCCAGGAATCAGTCTGGAAAACCTCTGCTGCAGTCTGTCCACAGCATGAACATCCTTCCTTAGAGGAGGGGCTGGTTTAGCAAAGGGCTAAATCGCTGGCTTTTAAAGCAGACCAAGGCAAGCCAGCAGCACGGTTCGATTCCCGTACCAGCCACCCCGAACAGACGGCGGAATGTGGTGACTAGGGGCTTTTCACAGTAACTTCATTGAAGACAATAAGCGATTTTCATTTCATCAAAACTGGGCACAATAATCCAGGTATGGTCTCATCAAGGCCCTGTGTAACTGCAGCAAGACATCCCCGCTCCTGTACTCCAATTCCCTCGCTATGAAGGTCAACATACCATTGCCTTCTTTTAAAAAAAAAGAATTCTCAATTTTCACATTTTCCTTCAAAATTTACACCCCCCCCTCCCCCCCGCAACAAACAGTAAACGGTAACAAATACAAAGTCAATACTCTTAACATCAACAACGATCCCATCCTCCCACCACCCCAACCAATGGTTGCCAACATCGTGGCAAAATACTCAGTCGGCCTCGGGCCTTCCACTCCTTCGGGCAGCCCCACAATCCTCAAATTCTGTCGCTTTGATCTGTTTTCCAGGTCTTCCATTTTGCCTCACAGAACCTTGTTGATCTCTATCACCTTCCGCATCTCCTTTCCCATTGAGGTAAGTTGATCACTGTGCTGCAATAATGTCTCTTCCACTTCCTTCAGCGCCTCCCCGTGCTCCCGCACCTCTGCCACTGCGCTCGCCACCGCCATCCACACCGGGGTAACCGCCTCCTCCACCAGCACTTTCAAAACCGCCCCCATCGCCTCCATGTGTTTTGTAAACTGCCTTTCGAATTCCACGGCCATCACCGTAGTTATTTCTTCAGCCGTAAGAAATGCTGCTTCCCCTGGTTCTCCAGCCTCCATTTTCTTTACCGACCCCGCGGTGACCTTTCCACTCTCCGATGGACTTTCAGCTGCTTTTTTCACGACCGTTTTTTTATTGATCCTTGACATTTCCCTTCCCTGTGCTTTCTCCCGACTTTTACTGCCTTCGCTGCCCCTAGGACCGGGCGTTAACCCCCGACAATGCCGTTCCCGAATGGGAGCCCTCCAACGCGTGGCTGCCTCCTGCCCGCCGTCACCGGAAGTGATACCAATTGCCTTCTTTACCACCTGCTGCCCTGCATGCTTACTTTCAGCAACTGGTGTACAAGGACACAAAGGACTCTTGCACATTACCTCTCCCAATCAATAGCGATTCAGATAATAATCTGCCTTCCGGTTTTGCCATGGGGGACATTGGGCCTGGCCCATCTCCACTCTCACATCCATGTAGTGCGGGGCGTGGTTGGAAATTATAATTGTGGAGTATTCCGCTCTTACTACCCCGAGAAGTACCGATTTCCCCACTACAAAGAAGTTGATCCTGATGTAAACCCTGAGTACCTGGGAGGGAATGAACTCCATGGGTCCACTACCCCCATCTGTTCCATGAATGCGACTACTTCTGTCGCCATGTTTAATTTTTATTTTCCCCCGATTTGGGGTTTGAGATGTCTATCTGTGGGTCCTGCACAGAGTTAAAATCCTCCCCATGATAAGGCAGTGTGTGTCAATGTCGGGGATTTCTGCCACGGTTTTCTTTATGAATTCCGTGTTGTCCCAGTTGGGAGCATACATGTTAACAAGGGCTACTGGCGCTGTCTTGTTATGCTCTTGGTGTAGTGATAGTGTCCTAGGACCATATCATCACTTTTTGTGTCAGAGCTGGCATTGGGCTCGTGACGTCCAGAGAAGAAATAAAAGTCGGTGTTGTCGTATTCAAGGACTGTATCATCTCTTTGGGCGGTGCTAACTGCTTGTTGCAGGGTTCTGCGGGGGTTACTTTCAGCTACTGGTTGAATTTCAGGCATTTGCTGTCGTTCCAGGTGAAAAAATCTTGTTTTACGGCTTTAAATGTTTTTTTCTGTGTTTTGGGACATTTCCCCTTTAAGTGGGCATGGTCTGGGGCCTCTGACATCATGACGCGTGTGACGTAGGTCGTAGGAAGCAATTGGGCATGCTCAGATCGCTGTTCCTTTACTTGGGGCCTTTTTCTTAACCGCATGTGCAGCACCTTTACCAAGATGGCTGCAATTCAAAACTGCAGATTTCTGCTGCAAGCCTACCTCGTGATGAGTTTTGGTGCTTCTTTTACCATTTTTTCTTGCATTCTCCTCGTAGAATTCTTGGAATTTGTCCAGGACTGCCTGGAAATCGTTCTTGTCTAGCCCCTTTGAGTATTTGAAGGTCTGGAAGATTTCAGCTGCTTCTGGACCCGCGACGGTGAGTAGAAGCTTTATTTTCTCTGCATCCACCACGCCATCTAGGTCGGATGCTGCCAGGTAGATCTCGAATCACTGCCTGAACCAACGTCAGTTTTCACTGAGATTGCTTTGGGACTTGAGCTGCTGCGGAACCGGAATCCCGAACATCATCTTGCCTGGCTGTTGTTGCTGGTTGTCACTGCTTGCTGAGTTGTAAATATATGGATTGTAACTATATATCACTCAACTGGTACCATGTCTTGTTATGCTCTTGGCGTGGAATAAGCTGCTTCCTTGATGTTCACTCTGACAAAGGAAGGTTCAGACATGGTGATAACTTCAACACATTTATTAAACTATTTACAATTCTCCTACTCTGATTCGCCACTACTGTTAATCCTGCTATAGCTACTCAGACTGACGAACCCGTCTGCTACAATCCAGGTGGTGGGTGTGATATTTAATCAACCCTGTGTCTGTACTCACTGAGTGTCTCCACTGGAAAGAGAAAGATCATGTGTGCTGTGCCCTTTATATATGGGTTGGTGTAATGCCCCCGTGTGGTAGTGTCACCTCTGTGTGTATCGTGAATGCCCATTGGTCGTGTCCTATATTACTGACCTGTGTTCTGGGGTTTCCCCTTGTCTAGGGGCCATCCAAGATGTCCGCCAACTATGTGTATGCCATGTGGGTGAGCCCCTGCATTCCGGGATTTCCCTTTAGTGGGGACCCTCCAAAGTGGCTGTTTGCGGTGCCATTATGTTCCCTGCTGCCTTGTGTGATCTATCAAAGCCAGCCAAGAGCCCTGACCCCCCTTGTCCCTTTATTCTGTTGCAAAGTCTGCTTCCCTACCCATCCCCCCACCTGCCCCTGCTGGTGTCCCCCCATTTTTCCTCCACTTTACCCCTCCCTTGATACCCCCATTTGCAGAACAAGGAGGTGCAGTCCGGCACAAACAGTCTCTCAATGTCGCAATCCTCGAGGGTGTCAGGTTCATCACTGGTCCGGCTGCTGCCTTCCCATCCCATGTTTGTAGTGAATTCATCCTCGTCTGCCACTGCGGTGAAGTAATGTTCTCTGCCCTGGAAGGTGACCCTGAGCTTAGCTGGGTCCAGCATTCCAAATTTCACATCGCTCTTATACAGGGCTGCCTTGGCTCTGTTGAATTCCACAAGGCGCTTGGCCAGGTCTGTCCCAATGTCCTGGTAATTCCTGATCGATTGTCCCTCCCAGATGTAGGACCTTGTCTGTCTGGCCCAGCTCAGGATTCTCTCCGGTCCTGGTACTCTTTCAGTTTTGCGATGATGGCCCTTGATTGTTGTCCGGCCTTTGTCTTTGGCTGGAGTGACCTGTGGGCTCTGTCTATTGCTGGCGGCTTGGGGAAGCTACTCCCCCAACAGGTTACCCAGCGTTATTGGCCACGTATTCCTTGGGGTTCCTGCCCTCGGTTCCCTCCGCTAGCCCCACTTTGCGTAGGTTTTGGTGCTGTAATCGGTTCTCCTGATCCTTAACCTTTCCCCTTGTGTCGCCACCAACCTTGCCAGCTCCGTTTCCAATGCGCCTGACAAATTAAGTTCTTTACCCGTCAGTCTGGTCTCAATAAAACTCGAGAGGGATCTGTAGCTATGGTATTATTTATTTTTAAACAACTTGCAAGGATGACCCGCTCTATAGAGACTCAGGACACATACAGTCTCCTGAAGTTCCCAGAACCAAGTGAGACCGAGGACAAAGAGATCTTCTATACATATCATTCAAATAGCATCAAGTTTCATAAACAAGATTCCCATAGGTCACCCTATACACCTCCTGACCTGGCCATATATCCTGATTGGCTCACTTCGCATTCCTCAACCCTGGCCTCTTGTTACCCAGCATTCTTTTCACCATCCTCTGCACGAGGCTCCCCTCCCCCCCTTCCTGGCCATGCTTTGCTGAAGTTCATTACCATGCTAACTCACTACCATCAGCCCGGCTCTATCCTCTACATTATTCTAACTAATTATCCCATTTTATATCATCTTCGTTTGTTCAATTCCTCACGCTAATCCGGTCACTTTGGTCAGTCGAGGTCTTCTCCAACTCTCTTTTAGTTGCATCCTGGGTCTCCAGTCGCCCTGCCGCCTTTTCCAGGGCCGCTTGCAGGGTGATCAGCGCCTCTTCCACCGCCACCTTGACATTTGCCCTCATCTCTGCTTTGATTGCCTCCTTGAGTTCCTGTAGTTCCTTTGTAAGGAACTCCTTCCATCCATTCGTTGGTGAGTTGGGGAGCTCTGTGTGTGGCCCCTCGGTCAGGCGTGGCGGGGCCTCATCGCCCCGCGTGATTGCCATCGCCTTGGTTTGCCTCTTGAGCTTTTGCTGCCTTTTCCATCCTTTGGGCTCTTGGAGCTGCTGCTGCTCGGTATATCTAGTCCTGGTGTTGTTGGAAGAGGGTGAGGGGTGTTTTTTCCCGATTGTAGTGAGCTTAAAGTGCCTAATTCCAAGTTTTCAGGAGGAGAGCCACCTTTCATGCATCCGCTCGGCACATCCTCATCACCGGAAGTCATACATTTTGTCTTAACTTTACGGTAATAACTTCTCTTGTTATATCTATCTAATGTTAGCCTAAGTGTTGACCAATAATTACTTAACATTAAATTCTATTACATTCTGATGGCTGTCGCATAGACCTCCTTTGCCATGAGGTTATTGATCAATCCTATTCCATTGCACATCACCGAGTCTAGAATATTCTGACGTGGAGATTTGGAAAGTCAGACTCCCGCTCACACTGGAATTGGATTTATTGCATTAGTGCTTAACTTGCTGACCAGAAGCTAACATTGACTGATAGTTCTGGCCCCCAGTTGAGTGGGGAAGGCCATGTTAAGGAGGTGGGGGCTGATCCCAAGTTGCGAAAGGGTTCAGTCCCGGCGTGATGGCGACAGGATCAATCTGGGTTTTCAGGTTTGAAGGGTCAATCGGGCTGGTGGGTGGGGGGCATCATTGGGTTGAAGGGGAATTGATCAGGATGATGGTGGATACAATCTGGGTGATGTGGGGGATGGGAAGGCCAATCAGGGTAGTAGAGGAGGGCGTCAGTCAGGGTTGTGGAGGGGGGGTGGGGGAGGAGAAAATCGATCAAGATGTTTGGGGGTGTCCATTCGGTGTGGTATGGATGTTGATTCAAGTGTTGGTTGGTTTGATCAAGGTGGTAGGGAAGGGTGGCAATAAAGGTGGTAGGGGCTGATCTACTGAGTGGGAGGCCGGTCAATGAAAGTGGTGTAGAGGTTGATCCTAGGATTGGAATGATCGGGGTGGAGGGGGAGTGGTGGAGTTACAGGGGAACAGTTTTGATTGTGGTCATTGTGGTATTATATTTATGTTACTGCTGTAGGTCACGACTACTCAGACAGGATTTGATGTATAAGTGCATAACTTGAATTCAGTCTATAGCAGTAGATGCTCAGAATCAGGCATGTATACTTAGTCTCTGAGTTCGCATTGTTTGCATATCTTTTAATAAATAACTCACGATATTGTTTCACCAATCCTGGTACTTTTACATCAAATATAAGAATGTAACATAGCTTTTGAAAATTTGACTGATAAATATATAAGCCTCAACCCTTTCACATTCAGCAGGAGAACTGGGGGGGGGGGGGGAGAGGGAAGTAAAACAATTATAAAGAACTCACATTGTGTAAGTGATTCTGCAGCTCATACAGGTGCTATGCACTGTACCTTGATTCTGGCACGTTGTTACCCTGCAGCCAGCAGACACCAGGCCTCGGAAAATTGTTCAAATTTGGGAGAGCTTAAATAGTATAAGTCTACCGGCTGTGAAGTTTGTGCAGGATCAGAGATTGGACCACAGTCTCCAGGTTCAATAGCTTTAACCGGACTTCCACAGACGGGAGAGAATCCAATTAAGCTGCTGGCTGTACATTAAGGAGGCTGGGGGAGGTTAAACATCCCAGACTGGTCTGAGAAGAAGAATTCATTCAGTAACTGTTTCTAATGACTATAAGAAGTCTTAAAAAAAAAACATATGCACTCACCTCCAAGCTCCTCTGGGAGTCTGCTCACTAGGTGCATGTCTTCAGATGCCAGTTGTGCTTCATGTCATTCTGACATCACTCCACTGTGGAAGGATTTTTTAACAAGGGGGCTGATTCTGGCTTATGGGCCTGATAAACATCCGTTAATTTATTATAGAGGTCTTCGGCATTGAATTTGGGAATCACGACCTGCCACTGATGGGGGAGGGGGACAATTGCTTCTTGGTTTGACGTTGTCATGAAATGCAGCTTTGGCGTTCCCACAATATTTTCTGCTCCTGTCACCAAAGCCACCCACCCGATAGGAGTGGAAAACCCTGGTCAATGTTATATTCTTTTGCTTTCATGTAAAGAGTTTGATTCTCTCAACCTTTAATTTTGAAAAAAAGGCACATGTTGTGGTATGATGTATTTGTACCTTTAAGAATCTTTGACATATATGCACCTGTAAGGACATTTGCTGTATATGAAATGAAAAAATGAAATGAAAATCGCTTATTGTCGCGAGTAGGCTTCAATGAAGTTACTGTGAAAAGCCCCTAGGCGCCACATTCCGGCGCCTGTCCGGGGAGGCTGGCAGGGGAATCGAACCGTGCTGCTGGCCTGCTTGGTCTGCTTTAAAAGCCAGCGATTTAGCCGATTGAGCTAAACCAGCCCCTAGACATATGCATATTTAAGGACATTTGATGTATATGTACCTTTAAGGAAGCATGTTTATTTAACTATATACAATATTCTGCTCAAGGAAGCAACTTGCTCCCAGTACAGTCCTTGCTGGGGGAACAAACCACACCAGGCCATGTTTTGGGCCGGCTTGTATGTTCGTTTGTAACATGCTCCAGTTGGGTGGCCTCTGCCCCCTATCTGGAATCTCGTACTCCACGGGTTCAACAATGGTTTCCCCGTGGGGGTTATAACACATATCTTAGTCATGTCAGTCTCTACAACCGAGACAGGATGTGATGTGTTAGTCCATGACTTGAATTCAGTCTCTAGTAGATGGTTGGAGTCAGACGTGTATACATAATGTCCGAGTTAACATTATTTGTACATAGCCTCATCTTCAAATAAAGAGCAAATATTATTGTTTCGACAATCCTTATTGTGTGATTGGTACGCTTACATTGAATAGAAGAATGTAACGGTAGTGAGCAATATGGAGTGGATCAGACCTCCCATCCCATGGCCTGGGAGGATGGAGGGACCAGATGTCTCAATGGCGAACTGGGGTCCAAATTGGTTGTGGGAGGGGAAGGGAGAGGACTAGTTGATAAGATGGGAAATCAGAGGCCTTAGGGGTGGGTGGGGAAGGTTGAAAGCTTTGTGAGGAACGTTGTGGGGGTTAATGCCTGTGATGTGTTGGGCAGGCTGGGTCGATGTGGATTGCACTTGATACAGTGTAGCGAGAGACAGACTTCCAACACTTTATGAGATGCAACACGATTTTACTTAACATCTAAACTATTATACATGTTCAACTGTGGGTTGACACTATACTGACTTGACTGGAGACCTATGTACTAGCCTGACCAGACTAGCTACCGCATGGTGTTTGCACTGGCTAGCTCACGAACTCTCACTGTCTCAGTGGCTGGGTCCAGAGAGAGCGGGAAAACTGGTGCCCTCTGGCTTTATAGTGGTCGTGTCCTGTCTGGTGATTGGCTGCTGTGTTCTGTGTGCTTACTGGTCATCCTATGTGTCAATCACTGCCTCCATTATATACATAGATGTATATTATGACAGCCTGATTGTGGGGATTCATCAGGCAGCCATGCTGCATCTAGAGGCTAACTATTAAGGCACTCTCAATAAGGAAATCAGAAGAAACTTTTTAACCTATGAAATGGTTAGAAATAGGAACTCGCCGCAAGGAGCAGTTGATCATTGATGCATTTAAGGGGAAACTGGATAAGCACATATGGGAGAAAGGATTAGAAAGATATGTTGATGGAGCTAGAAGATGACAAAGTTGTAATGTTCTTTATGTTCACGGATGGCGATGTCTTTGTGGTTGAATTAATTAGAGAACACACGGCTTTGTTAAAGAACAAAACTATTTATTAACTAACTAGACACTATAAAGGTTTCCACAATGTGAACAATAAGTACAGTTGGATACCAGGGCTAAATACAAATAATTATGATTAACTAGCATTAATTCCTATCGACTAAGGAGCGACTCGATATGTGATTGGACTCTACACCTGCTATACACGTTTTGCTGCACACCTGTGATGTGTCCCAGTAACGTTCCTTTCTGCTCACGCCACCTACTGTTGGATGCTAGAATTGCAACCTATACATACAGGCACAAATTTTATGTACAGTTTGAAGATTATATTATATACACAGATGATAGAAGTAAGGTGTGAAGTAATTCTTGTGGATTAGAAACACTAGCCAGGCCCCTGAGGCTGAATAGCTTGTTTCTGTTATTCATCTATGTAATTATACCAGATCAAGATCCAGGCTCTAAACCAGCAGACAATTTATTTCAGTGAATGAACAGTGCATGGTATTATAGAGTAATACAGAAAACAATAAAGAACACTTGCTCTTGAAATAAACAAACACAGACCCATTTGCGCACCATGACAGCAGTTTCAAACTGGTCTGGTCTGAAAAAAGAATGGTGGAAAAATGTGAGTTTCTTGGCATAAATGTAAACACAAAACTTATTTGCAGCTGCACATGAGATACTCTGCAGCTGACAGAATCTCAGCAGCAAAGACTGGACAGGGTACAACATTCGATAGCCTTTGAAAATCTATTCAAACCCAAGTTCTCTGATCAATAGCAAATGGAGAATCGTTCTCTGACAAAGACATGCGATGCAAAATGAAACATCGGAGCCAATTAACTAAATTAACACCTCCGATTCCCCTCTTATGTCTATTAGGACCAGGACGGGTGATTTACGAGGAATATTTTACCCTTTAGAAGTACTCCATGTGACTGCAATCTTTTAACCCCTCGCATTCTGTTTCCAGCAATAAGAAACTCAAATCAAAAACATGATACAAACCATACATTTTTCTACCATTCTTTTTTCACCCTAGACTCTATATTCTTTACGTTCATCCATAAAATATAGAAATCCATTATTCAGGAATGAGCACAAATGCATCTTAAGACATATTTTATTGGAACATATATAGAACGCAACATGGTTCAAAAAATGCAAATTGATTGAAAATCAGAAGATATAGAAATAAGTTTAATGAAAACGAATCAACTTCTATCAAGTTGCACTTAAAAAAGTATAAACTGAATTAAACAATGCAAGTAAATTGAGTCAATAACTGGTTTATATCAGAAGGTAGAAATGTACAATCTGAAACTCCAGGAGATAAAAAGCACCACCTGCCCCAAGAATCCTATCAATTCCCAACATTCCCAACATTCAAACTACATTATAACATTCCTCTGTCGTACTGCCTGATTGGGGTTGTACAACTGACTTCATTTCCCCAAGGGTTAAAATGGAGCGATTCCCCACTCAATTCAATCTGGATTTCCCCCCCCCCTCCTGCTGTCTACCAAGCGGCCCTCGGTTGACATCTCCAGGCAGGAACGAGCATAAGGTGGGCTTAGCTACCCTTCCTTCTCCAACAGTATTTTGGCTCAACTGGGAAGTGCAGCCACCTGGGTAAGTTACTATTTAGTCCGTACCAACTGCGGTTCTGGAGCCAAGCTCCCCTGGGATAAGAATGGAGAAAAGAGGAAACAAAAGGAGAAAAAGGGCCTTTCCTAGAGATTGAGCGCACAGTAAGAAGTTTAACAACAGCAGGTCAAAGTCCAACAGGTTTGTTTGGAATCACTAACTTTCGGAGCGCAGCTCCTTCATCAGGTGAGTGAAGAGGTGGGTTCCATAACCACATACATAGACAAAGCCAATGATGCAAGTTGATACTTTGAATGTGAGTCTTTTCAGGTAATTAAGTCTTTACAGGTCCAGACTGGAGAGATGGATAATCACAGATTAAAGAGGTGTTTAATTCTTAATTACCTGCAAAGACTCGCATTCAAAGTATCATCTTACATCGTTGGCTTTGTCTGTATATGTGTTTGTGTAACCTATCTCTTCATTCATCTGATGAAGGCGCGACAGTCTTAAAACTAGTGATTCGAAACAAACCTGTTGGACTTTAACCTGGTGTTTTAAGACTTCTTACTGTGCTCACCCAAGTCCAATGCCAGCATCGCCACATCATGGCTACTAGAGATTGTGAACTCTCACAAAGAGACAACGATATGGGAATTATTCTGGTCATTTCATGTAGGACTGGAAAATAATTCGAAAATTACATCAGTTAATTAATGCCACAAATAAATAATACATTTTATAAATATTAACAAGAACCCTCAAATGAGGTAGCACAATGTGTTCTGAGCTGTACGTCCAGCAGGCATAGCATTTTTATCTGAGCAATCAGCTGAAAATCTGGTTGATAGGATCAATTACAATGTCTCGTTACAGAGGGTTTCAAATAGCTTCAACCAAACAAAAAGTCCTGTTTACTACCTATGGACCCCAGTCTTCAACACTCTTTCCTAGTTGCAATCATGCATTTAAACAACATACACACGTTCTTTGGAAGATAGTGTAAATCCACAAATTTAACATAATTGTTGCAGGGTAAGTGTTCATCTTTACCATGCGCCCTGCTTTGATAACCAAGATGTTGTCAATTCACGACTGAAGCCAAAAAAAAAGATATAAATTAAACAATATTAATAGCAAATATTATAGAGTATTTCTGCATGCTTTTACAAGAGCATTTACCAGCCTTAATCCTGAATTGTCAAGGACAATTCGCAGTGACAGCTTTTCTGTTCATTTATAGTAATGCCATGGACAGGCATTCCTGCCCACCAGATCTTTTGCAGCAAATTATTGCAGGTTTAAAAATATACAGCAGTTGTATCATATTCAATCTAGGCAGTACCAATTCTGGATTGTGGATGGAGAAAGAGGCTTGAATTATTAAAACAAGCTTGTGAACATTAAATTAAACGGCGATTCCAAGCTGTTCAAACTTTAATCTTAACAAATCCAAGGCAAATATTTGAGACAGGAAGATGAAGCATGGGTTTTGGAAAGCGGAACTAAAAATTGCAGAATGCTCGCATTTAAATTTCACTGCTTGTCCTTCATTCTCGAGCCACGGTGAGTAAAGGATTTTTGACTCTCTACTCAGAATCATACAGGGCAAGTGGGTACGGCCAACCATGTGTGTGCTGGCATTTCGAAAGAGCTATCCAGTGCATTGCGATCAGGACAACATTGCGCTGCCTCTTTGCAAAAGTGGTTAACATGTTTGCTGCTCTCTACAGGGACTTCTCAATCATGGCACACTCACGACTAAAATACAAATTCATCTTTCAGATGCCGTCCGGCCTGTGTGCATTGTTTATATTTCCCCCACACCAGTAGAGACAGAGTAAGGATAGAATGCTCTTTACATGAGGTACTAACAATACATATTAAATACACTCCTCTGTCTTCAATCAAAATTACTGGCACCAGTGCACAGCTGCAGATGAAGTTCACTTCTTAACTAACATGTAAGAAATGGCAACATATACACCTCATTCAAAATGAACTGATAATATAAAAACAAATCAATATTTAAAGGGAAGAAAGCTATCCGGCACAGTCCGGACATTTGACTCAATAATCACAATGCAATCTACGTTTTGCAGCAACTGAATCCAGCTCTTGGAAAATCACATTTGTCACACAAGTATGAAAATAAAATAATAGCAAATTTACAATTTTATAAAAAATAAGATCCACTGGTGTTTCAATCACATTTGAATTAAGTCAACATCTGTACTTGAAAGCTGGCAGAAGAGGCAGGAAGCTAATTGAATTTTGCTATGGTCAACTCAAAATAAAAACCTCAAAATATACACATAGCACGATCTGGAATAGTCTTTGTTCCACACAATTCAAATCAAAAGTTGCCACCGAACGGCAGCCTAATCAGGGCTTGTGCATTACAAGTATGGCGAGTCATGTTAAATTTGCATATCTTTCAAACAGTTGGGCATTTTCCTTCTGTTTAAACGATGCTCTTTGCCGTTTAAAACAGACACTTGGAAAACAGGGAGGGGAAAAAAATAGACAAGTAAATCGCCACACAATTTCGTTCTCCAATTTCTTCGGTCTCTTCGTAACAGGCAGACGTTTAAACCCAATATCATGAGATGGAGCTACTCAATAGCCATGCAATACACCCGGCCAGCAGTAAATCACATGGGCCACTGTGTAACACGTGTTGGCTAAAAGGAAGGCAACAAATTCATTGATTGGTTTACAGGTATAAACGTTCTTCTAAAAAAATTACCCATGGAAAAACATGAATCACAAAAGTTCAGGAGAATGTTTAGTTCTTAATATCACCTTACAATTAATTAAACTGCAGAGACAGTTACTGCAAAGAACGGTTCCTGATAATAAGCAATCATATCTCTGATGTTATGATGGCTCTATTTAGTCTATTAGAATTGCAGAACTGGAGCCTTCAGGTCACAGTGGAGAGAGGTCACAGTAGGGGGGGGGGGGGGGGGGGGGGGGGGGGGTGATGGCGTAGCGGGAATGTTGCTGGACTTGTAACCCAAACAGCCAGACTAATGTGTTCAAATCACACCATGGTCGCTGAGAAAGTTAAAATTCAATCTAAATAACCACGGTGACCACAAAACTGTCATCCATTGTCATAAAACCCCCATTTGGTTCACTAATGTTCTTTAGGGAAGGAAATCCACCTGGCCTACATGTGGGCGGCACAGTGGTTAGCACTGCTGCCTCACAGCGCCAGCGACACGGGTTCGATTCTGACCTTGGGTCACTGTCTGTTTGGAGTTTACACTTTCTCCCCATGACTGCATGGGCTTCCTCCGGGTGCTCTGGTTTCCTCCTACATGTGCACGTTAGGCGGACTGGCCATGATAAATCCACCTTAGTGTCGAAACGATTAGTTGGGGTGATGGGGTTACAGGGGTAGGTAAGTGCGCCTAGCTAGGGTGCTCTTTTGGAGGATCAGTGCAGACTCGATGAGCTGGTCTGTTAGCCTCCTTCTGCACTGTAAGGATTCTATGATTCTATAATTCTATGTGACTCCAGACCCACAGCAATGTGGCTTGACCTTTAATTGTTCTCAAGGGAAATTAAGGATGCATAACCAATGCTGAATTTGTCAGCAACACCCACGTCCCGAGAGTGAATTAATTATTGTCAGATTTCAATAATAAAGAAAAGTAAAAAATTTTTTAAAAACTGGAGGAAGCAGTCTCAATAAGAACTTTCAAAATGCAAGAGATGAATACTTGAAGGGAAATATTTTTCAGGGTTATGGGGAAAGGACAGAGGTGTGGGACCAATTGGATAGCTCTTTCAAAGAGCCAACACAAATATGATGGGCCAAAAGGCCTCCTTCAGTGCTACGTCATTTGATGATTCTATAAGTGTAGCTGTAATATATGAATAAGATTGACATTGTTTGCAATCAGCTATCGCCCAGTTGAAATGATTTTTTTCTTCCTCAAACATAATGGAAGGAGCTGAAATATTTTCCAAACTCATTTACCAAATAGATCCCCACATTACCTGGGAAATAGGCAGTTAATATATTCAAGGACAGGTGAAAGAATCGCCAACCAAGTCCATCAGCTAGATTTTTAAATGCAGAAATCCACTGTTGCTGTGTCACATGCTCAACACAACAGTTATTCAATTAAATGTATCGTCAGTGGTCAGATATGGACTGAATGTGCCTCGGTTGGCACTTGATCTGCATACAGGGAATTACCCACCACAGTTTTTTGCAAATTGCAAAGAGAAAGGGCCCAGGTCCCTGTGCTGGTCAAGCTGTGACTAATCAGTAAAACGTGCGCAAGAAGGCAGTTCAAAAACTGCTACACTTCAAATTGTTCCTGATTAAAAGCTGGATGTTTATCCTTTAGCAGGTGGCTGTGGGAAGCTGGCGGGAAAGAGGCAGTCTGCACGATCGCACTTCCCATCCTGTCCTGGAGGGCCTATGATGCCCTGTGGGCCAGTGGGACCTGGAGGACCTCTCGTTCCCAATCCTGGCAACCCTGGAACACACAAGGGAGGTAGTCAAATGAATGGTTCACGCGCTTCATTAGTCCTTGTATGTCAAATCACATGAAGAGGCAAAGCCATACCGGTGGAAATGTTACTTTGAAATTCTTTGACAGTCAACATTCGATATCCTGTTCATCAAGTTACAACCTTGCTGGAGTTGTCTAGTTTGGGTTTTATGCCATAAATAGTGGGGAGGCTAAAAGCAACTTCTGGTGTTTGCACCGACACAGTTAATTGTGCAGCTCCGTCTCCAGAAGACCATAAGACGTAGGAGCAGAATTAGGCCGCTCGGCCCATCGCGTCTGCTCCGCCATTCAATCATGGCTGATATTTTCAAATCCCCATTCTCCTGTCTTCTTCCCATAACCCCATATCCCCTTATTGATCAAGAACCTATCTATCTCTGTTTTAAAGATATTCAGTGATTTGGCCTCCGTCACCTTCTGCTGCAAAGAGTTCCCCACTGCATGCAACATGGTAGCATCGGACTCATTGAAAGATTTCACTTGGGATTACCTAGAACTGCCTGAAGGTGGGATCTTCTTGCCCAACCGAAGTCGACCCCCCCCCCCCCCCCCCCCCCCCCCCCCCCCCCCGCCACCCCGCACACCTGCAGCGGATACCCCAGCTACGGGTCCTGGAGGCCTGACACAACGCTGTCAACTTCGGATGGACTGGAAGATACTGACCCTCCCTGATTCTGATCCCCCCCCCCCAAACTGTCCTTCTCCCACACTAACCTCCCCCAAAACTAACTGCCCAGAAAGCCGACCTTCCTCAATACTAACCTTCTGCCATTCGGACCCTCCCTAATATACATCTTCTTAAATACTGTCCTTCTCTGATATTGACCATCTCCAAAAGGGGACACCTTCAACACTGACCTGGTCCAAAACGCTCGCCAATATTGACAATATAGTCCTACTCCCATATTGACTTTCCCAAAACAAACTGCCCACAAAGCTGAACATCCGTAATAGTGACCTTTATTGATACTGACCTTCCATGAAACTCATCTTCCCCGAAAGTGAACATCCCCGATACTGACCCTCCCCGATATCGACTGTCCCCAATACTGACCCTCCCCGATACTAATCATCCCCGATACTGACCCTCCCCGATATTGACTGTCCCCGATACTGACCCTCCCCGATGCTGACCCTCCCCGATACTGACTGTCCCCGATATTGACCGTCCCCGATATTGACTGTCCCCGATACTGACCCTCCCCGATACTGACCCTCCCCGATACTGACCCTCCCCGATACTGACCCTCCCCGATACTGACCCTCCCCGATACTGACCCTCCCCGATATTGACTGTCCCCGATACTGACCCTCCCCGATACTGACCCCCCCGATACTGACTGTCCCCGATACTGACCCTCCCCGATACTGACCCTCCCCGATATTGACTGTCCCCGATACTGACCCTCCGCGATACTGACCCTCCCCGACACTGACCCTCCCCGATACTGACCCTCCCCGATTCTGACCCTCCCCGACACTGACCCTCCCCGATATTGACTGTCCCCGATACTGACCCTCCCCGATACTGACCCTCCCCGATATTGACTGTCCCCGATACTGACCCTCCCCGATACTGACCCTCCCCGACACTGACCCTCCCCGATACTGATCATCCCCGATACTGACCCTCCCCGACACTGACCCCGATATTGACTGTCCCCGATACTGACCCTCCCCGATATTGACCCTCCCCGATATTGACTGTCCCCAATATTGATCATCCCCGATATAGACTATCCCCGATACTGACCCTCCCCGATATTGACCCTCCCCGATACTGACCCTCCCCGATACTGACCCTCCCCGATACTGACCCTCCCCGATACTGACCCTCCCCGATATTGACTGTCCCCGATACTGACCCTCCCCGATACTGACCCTCCCCGATATTGACTGTCCCCGATACTGACCCTCCCCGATACTGACCCTCCCCGACACTGACCCTCCCCGATACTGACCCTCCCCGATACTGACCCTCCCCGACACTGGCCCCCCGATATTGACTGTCCCCGATACTGACCCTCCCCGATACTGACCCTCCCCGATATTGACTGTCCCCGATACTGACCCTCCCCGATACTGACCCTCACCGACACTGACCCTCCCCGATACTGACCCTCCCCGATACTGACCACGATATTGACTGTCCCCGATACTGACCCTCCCCGATACTGACCCTCCCCGATACTGACCCTCCCCGATAATGACCCTCCCCGATATTGACCCTCCCCGATACTGACCCGTCCCGATACTGACCCGTCCCGATACTGACCCTCCCCGATACTGACCATCCCCGACACTGACCCTCCCCGATACTGACCCTCCCCGATACTGACCCTCCCCAATACTGACCCTCCCCGATACTGACCCTCCCCGATATTGACCGTCCCCAATACTGTCCCTCTCCGATACTGAACTCCCAGATTCTGATCGCACCTCAAATCTCTCCTCCCATGCTGACCTTCCCAAAAAACAACTGCTGACAAAGCTGACCTTCCCCAGACCTGACCTTTTCCTATACTGACCTTCCCCGATATGGACCTTCCCCGATAGTGACCTTCCTAAAGACTGAACTCCTCTATACTGACCCCCCTGATATGGACAACCGCAATACTGATCCAGCCCGATACTGACACTCCTTGAGAGGGAAAAGCCCCTGATACTTCCCCAGTACTCTCTGATGTGAACGTCCCTCCGATAATCACCCTCTCAGATAATTACCCTCTCCGATAATAGCCCTCCCCGATAATGACCCTCTCCGATAATTGCCCTCCCCGATAATGGCCCTCCCCGATAATGGCCCTCCCCGATACTGACCCTCCCCGATACTGACCCTCCTCGATACTGATCATCCCCGATACTGACCCTCCCCGATATTGACTGTCCCCGATACTGACCCTCCCCGATGATGACCCTCCCCGATACTGACTGTCCCCGATACTGACCCTCCCCGATATTGACTGTCCCCGATACTGACCCTCCCCGATATTGACTGTCCCCGATACTGACCCTCCCCGATACTGACCCTCCCCGATATTGACTGTCCCCGATACTGACCCTCCCCGATACTGACCCTCCCCGATATTGACTGTCCCCGATACTGACCCTCCCCGATACTGACCCTCCCCGACACTGACCCTCCCCGACACTGACCCTCCCCGATATTGACTGTCCCCGATACTGACCCTCCCCGATACTGACCCTCCCCGATATTGACTGTCCCCGATACTGACCCTCCCCGATACTGACCCTCCCCGACACTGACCCTCCCCGACACTGACCCTCCCCGATACTGACCCTCCCCGACACTGACCCCGATATTGACTGTCCCCGATACTGACCCTCCCCGATACTGACCCTCCCCGATATTGACCCTCCCCGATATTGACTGTCCCCAATATTGATCATCCCCGATATAGACTATCCCCGATACTGACCCTCCCCGATATTGACCCTCCCCGATACTGACCCTCCCCGATACTGACCCTCCCCGATAATGACCCTCCCCGATATTGACCCTCCCCGATACTGACCCTCCCCGATACTGACCCTCCCCGATACTGACCCTCCCCGATACTGACCATCCCCGACACTGACCCTCCCCGATACTGACCCTCCCCGATACTGACCCTCCCCGATACTGACCCTCCCCGATATTGACCATCCCCAATACTGTCCCTCTCCGATACTGAACTCCCAGATTCTGATCGCACCTCAAATCTCTCCTCCCATGCTGACCTTCCCAAAAACCAACTGCTGACAAAGCTGACCTTCCCCAGACCTGACCTTTTCCTATACTGACCTTCCCCGATATGGACCTTCCCCGATAGTGACCTTCCTAAAGACTGAACTCCTCTATACTGACCCCCCCTGATATGGACAACCGCAATACTGATCCAGCCCGATACTGACACTCCTTGAGAGGGAAAAGCCCCTGATACTTCCCCAGTATTCTCTGATGTGAACGTCCCTCCGATAATCACCCTCTCAGATAATAACCCTCTCCGATAATAGCCCTCCCCGATAATGACCCTCTCCGATAATTGCCCTCCCCGATAATGGCCCTCCCCGGTAATGACCCTCCCCGGTAATGACCCTCTCCGATAATGACCTCCCCGATAATGACCTCCCCGATAATGACCATCTCCGATAATGACCCCGATAATGACCCTCTCCGATAATGACCCTCTCCGATAATGACACTCTGCGATAATGGCCCTCACCGATAATGACTCTCTTCGTTAATGAACCTCC